>NW_022436968.1:3363908-3520119 GCF_009761245.1 Sapajus apella | reverse complement strand
ATCCTTAATATGCAGGATTTTGTATGCCAAGCTAAGGAGTATTGTGGTAGGTTTTTTTTTTTTTTTTTTTTTTTTTTTTTTTTTTTTGAGACGGAGTCTCCTCTGTCACTCAGGTTGAAGTGCAGTGACGCAATCTCGGCTCACTGCAACCTCCCCTTCCCGGGTTCAGGTGATTCTCCTGCCTCAGCCTCCTGAGTAGCTGGGATTACAGGCACCCACCAACATGCCTGGCTATTTATTTATTTATTTTTGCATTTTCGTAGAGATGAGGTTTCACCATGTTGTCCAGGCTGGTCTTGAACTCCTGACCTCAGGTGATCCACCCACCTCTGCCTCCCAAAGTGCTGGGATTACAGGCATGAGCCACTGTGCCAGGCCTACTTTAAAGGCTAAAGGGAAACCATTAGGGTACTTTCGAGCACATCTGACTGTTACTGAATATGGATTATTAAGAGGACACAGAGGAAGCAGGAAGAGCAAACAGGAGACCAGTACAGTGGTGTGGGAGAAAGACAACATCCCAGTCTTCAACTTGGGTAGTTACAATGAAAGAAGGAAAAAAATACTTTTATTTCTCTTGTACCTTACAGGTGGATTGAATATGATTTGTTTATGTATTGCAAAATGGTAGGAACAATTTCAAGATGATGTAGTTTTTGGCTAAAACATCTTGGTAGTGCTGTTTTGTACACTGAGAAGAAACATTTAAGCTCCAACATGTAAATGTGACAGATATTCCCTTATTATGATTTTTGAAATTACATTGAAAATTCTATGTTTATGTTTGGCTATGTCTACAGTAGAATTGATATTACTGAAAAGAATACATAGTTTAGTGGAAAATTATTAGGGGGTGAACTGTCAACTAAATAATAGTAAGATAATGTATGATTATGAAATGAAAACTGACAGCTATGTGATATCTAAAGCAAGAGGAAGGACATTTATAATTGTCTACAAGGAATTTTGGGGTATAAGTTTAAAGGCAAGATACGTATACCATGAAATGAAAAGACAAAATTAGACTACATAGAAATATCAGGGAGAAATGCTTTTAAATGAAACTTTGCCTTCTTTTTGAAAAATTTGTCACAAGAAAATGAGAGTTCTTTTAAGATAAAAAGTTTGTAGATTTTCCCTCTTCAATGTCTGTTATATAACATAGGTCCTCTACTTGCCAAAAGATTACTAAATAATATTATTTTATAATCATCTAGTGATTTAAAATTTTCAATATTTATAGCTCTTATTTTCTTTGAGACTGCAACACTCCTAAGAGGTATGTAAGTTTAAGAACATGAATACATATTTATATATGTGTGCGTATATACACTTACATGCACATGTATATATAAACATATGTGTGTATATATATACCTACATATACCTATATAAGCATACACATATATTTATGTGTTTGTGTATAGATATAGTTTTTCTTTTTGATAAACTAGGAGATTGGGGCCAGATATATTCAATAAATCTATAATGTCATGAGTTGGCTAAAGGCAGAGAACTCCAGAAGCTGTGTATGTCTTATTTTAAAAATCTACTTTAAAATAGATTTATGTTTAGAGAATAGTTACAAAGATAGTGACATGGTTTGGTCGTGTCCCCACCCAAATCTCATTTTGAAATGTAGTTCCCATAATCCCCACATGTCATAGGAGGGATCTGGTGGGAGGTAATTGAATTGTGGGGCAGTTACCTACATGCTGTTCTCGTGATAGTGAATGAGTTCTCACAAGATCTGTTAGTTTTATCAGGGGCTTTTCCCCACCTTCACTTTGCACTTCTTGTTGTCAACATATGAAGAAGGATATGTTTGCTTTCCCTTCCACCATGATTGTAAGTTTCCTGAGGCCTACCCCGCCCTGTGGAACTGTGAGTCAAAAAAACCTCTTTCCTTTATAAATTACAGAGTCTTGGGTATGTCTTTATTAGCAGTGTGAGAACAGACTAATACCATACATTTCCACCAGTAGAGTGGAGTGCTGCTATAAGGATACCCCAAAATGTAAAAGTGACTTTGGAACTGGGTAACAGGCAGAGGTTGGAACAGCTTGGAAGGCTCAGAAGATAAGAAAATATAGGAGAGCTTGAAACTTCCTACAGACTTGGAGGGCTCAGAAGACAGGAAGATGTGGGAAAATTTGGAACTTTCTAGAGACTTGCCGAATGGCTTTGACCAAAATGCTGATAGTGATATGGACAATAAAGTCCAGGTTGAGATGATTTCAGATGGAGATGAGGAAATTGTTGGGAACTGGAGCAAAGGTGACTCTTGTAATTCTTTAGCAAAGAGACTGGCAGCATTTTGCTTTGTCCAAGAGATCTGTGGAACTTTGAACTCCAGAGAGATCATTTAGGGTATCTGGCAGAAGAAATTTCTAAGTGCCAAAGTGTTCAAGACGAAGCAGAGCATAAAAATTTTGGAAAATTTGCAGCCTGATGATGCAATAGAAAAGAAAATCTTATTTTCTGGGAGAAAATGAAGGCTGCTGCATAAATTTGCATAAGTAACAAAAAGCAGAATGTTACTTACCAAGACAATGGGGAAATGTCTCCAGGGCATAGGCATGTCAGACACCTTCACAGCAGCCTCTCCCATGGAGGCCTAGAAGGAAAAAGTGGTTCCCTAGGCCAGGCCCAGGGCCCACCTACTGTGTGTAGCCTAGGAACTTGGTGCCCTGCATCCCAGTTGCTCTAGCCATGACTAAAACGAGTCCAGGTACAGCTCATGCCACGGCTTCAGAGAGTGTAAGCCTCAAGCCTTGGCAGCTTCCACGTGGTATTGAGTATACAAGTACACAGAAGTCAAGAAGTGAGGTTTGGGAATCTCCACCTAGATTTCAGAAGATGTATGGAAATGCCTGTGTGTCCAGGCAGAAGTTTGCTGCAGGAGTGGGGACTTCATGGAGGACCTCTATTTGGGGAGTATGGAAGGGAAAAGTGGGGTTGGAGTCCCCACACGCAGAGTCCCCACTGGGGCACTGCCTAGTGGGGCTGTGAGAAAAAGGCCACCATCCTCCAGACTCCAGAATGGTAGACCCACTGACTGCTTGTATTATATGCTACAGACACTCAATGCCAGCCCATGAAAGCAGCTGGGAGGGGGACTGTACCCTGCAAAGCCAAGGAACAGAGGTGCCCAGGTTTTGGGAGCCTACTTCTTGCATCAGTGTGTCTTGGATGTGAGGTATGGAGTCAAAGGAGATTATTTTGGAATTTATGGTTTAATGACTGTGCTGTTGGATTTCAGACTTGCATGGGGCCTGCAGACCCTTTGTTTTGGCCAATTTTACCAATTTGGAATGGGTGTATTTCCCAATGCCTGTAACTCTACTATATCTAGCAAGTAGTATAACTAATTTGCTTTTGATTTTACAGGCTCATAGGCAGAAGAAACTTGCCTTGCCTCAGACGAGACTTTGGACTTGGACTTTTGAGTTAATGCTGGAATGAGTTAAGACTTTAGGGGACTATTGGAAGGGCATGATTGTATTTTGAATTGTGAGAACAAGAGATTTGGGAGGGGATGGGGCAGATGATATCGTTTGGTTGAATCCCCACCCAAATCACATCTTGAACTGTAGTTCCCATAATCCCCTTATTTCATGGGAGGAACTGGTGGGAAGTAGTTGAATCTTGGGGTCAGTTACCTTTAAGCTGTTCTTGTGATAGTTAGTGAGCTCTCATGAGGTCTGATGTTTTTATAATGGGCTTCTTCCACCCCTTCACTCTGCACTTCTCCTTGCTGCTACCATGTGAAGAAGAATGTGTTTGCTGCTTCTGCCATGATTGTAGGTTTCCTAAGGCCTCCCCAGTCCTGCAGAACTGTGAGTCAATTAAACCTCTTTTCTTTATAAATTACCCAATCTTGGGTACATCTTTATCAGCATCATGAGAACGGATTAATATGCAGATAGTAGATAATTCTTATACACCCATGCCCAATTTTTCTGTGTATTCTCATTTTTAATCTGGTGTTTTTTCACAGTTTTTCAATGGTAAAGAATTGTCTTAGAGTTGTACATGTAGAGTTGGAAGAAAAATGAAAGAGTCAGTCATCTGGATAATTCCGGGCTAGAAAACAATTTTGTGTGAAAGGTATAGATAATTGAGACAGAATGCCAATTCTTTTTTTTTTTTTTGGCCTGGAGAGATTCCTATGATTGCCTTCCTCTTTCTGTTGAGTCTGTAGGTATAGTCATAAGCATAGGTGTTTCACATATTACTGTAATAGGAAACTGTATATCATTGAATGTGAAGAATGTGGGTTTTTGGGGAGGATTAAATTGCTTTGTTCTATATATCTTTTTCTTAAAAATAAAGTATATTGGCTTTTTTTTCACTGTAAAAGCAATCCATATTGATTTGAGAATAGTAGAAAATATAGATAGGAAAAGAACAAAAGAAATCACTGGAAGTTCACAACCTAAATAAAGCCAAAATCAAAAATTTATTTATTTACTTCTGGTATTTTTAATATGTATATATTTTGGATCTGTTTGCTTAGTTTAGAGTATGCAAACAGCATACTTCTTAAGATTTCTTTTTTATTTTTTTTTTAATTTAAGCTTAATCTCCAGCCATGTCTATAAAAGCTACTCTAAAATGGCAGGGGAATTAAATTGTTCAGTGTGGTTCACTGTAAGGAGGCCATTTAGTTTATTTGGAGAAGAACTGTGGCTTTTGGAAATCCACATATTATGTTAGTTGGATAGTGGTTGATGGTGCAGAGATATTTTAAGATACCATCAATGGGAAATAATATGTTAGAGACTTTCAAAGACTAACGTAGTTGCTCATATATCAAGAGCCTCAAACACAAAGACCCAAGTTAAAAAGAGAATAACTATAACATCATCCAAAATAGTAAAAACTGGGAAATTACCTAAATTTTCAGCAATAGTGTAATGGTTAAATTATGTTGCAACAAAATCATAAACTGTTATTTAAGTAGAAAAAATTAGGAAGAATTTTGATGACAGAAAATGAGAAGGATGCTAATATAAAAATATGTAGAAAATATAACAACTAGACAGAAATTTCCCAAAATTTGGCAGTGATGATTTCTAGGCAGTAGAGATAACTATAATAATTGAAAAATGAAGGTCATCAGGTGATTCTTCTTCTTCTTCTTCTTTTTTTGCTTAAAAAGGAATGATCAAGTTTTTGAATTTAAGATTTTATTCTCACTTTGTTTAGATTTGGTATATCAGAGCCTTTCTTTACTTATTAACAATCTCTTGTAGTAAAAATATGAAATCATATTTCCCTCAAGTTTCTCTAAACTCAAATATCTACAAATCATCTTCATGTCTTCATGCTGCTTTGGAACATAGTTTCTCCAGTTCATAAATGTTACTGAGTGTACTTCCATGTCCCAGGAGCTTGGCAATTTTTTCTATCATAATTAGCAGTACCAGGAATGGCCTAATTGCCTTTGGAGATCAGGACTTCTTTCAAATTTTAATTTTTTTATTTCATCTTGGGTCACTGGAAGAAACTGTTACTGTGTCCGGACTGTTGCTAGCATGACAAGACTGTGTTTTGAGAGCACTGCCAGGCTTATTGGCATCTAAAGTAGGGATCTTCATATAAGATTTGGAACAATAAATCTTCTATGCCAATTAAAGATCAGTTTAATATGGAGAATATGAAGTATGCTAGCAGAGGAGCAGTTTTACAGAGCCTCAGGATCCCATCTGTCTTTCTACAACACAGAATTGGACCCATAGAAGCTCTTTATCATCTCTTCAAGCCGGGACATTCCAAAGAAACCAGGAGCATTCAGAGCTTTAGGCATATTCATTTCTCTCTTATTCTTTTTTTTCTTTTAAATGTTCTTTATTTTTTTGTATTATGAAATAGTTTAAATATATAGAAAGATAGAGTAACAACTGACTCATATACTCACAACCAGCTTTATCAAAGTATAAGAATTGGCTATACAGTATTTGCTTATTTTTAAAAGAAAGAAATAATTAAAGATATTTTCATTTGCATCCTTTCCCCAATCTCATTTGTCTTTCTCCCTGTGGGTCACAATGGTTCTGAATCTGAGGATTATTTTATGGATTCTTTTTATATACTATTTAGCCATCAAAAATATACATAACACTAATTAGCATGTTTTCAAATTGTACGTGGTATACTATGTTTACAAAATGCTCTGTAGTTCAAATTCATTAAGGCTATTTTTGAGATTTACCCATGTTGACAGAAATATCTCTAGTTATCTGTCTTATTCTCTAAATATTTCTCAGTATTTTCTAAAGGATTCTGAACACAAGGCATGTTTGCTGTTTGTCTCACAACACGTAATTGATATGTGATTTGAGTCAAATGGTTTGGTAATTAACAGTGAATTTTTGCACTACTGAAAATAATCTCATTTCTTCTACAAGTAAAGAGTAATTGTGTCAAATGGAGTTTAAAAGCCAGTGCCTCTGCCTACTAGTTATGGGTCCCAAATCAAGTCCTATACTCCTCTGTAGATATTTCCTCATCTGTAAAATGGGGATAATCATAGTATTTGCCTTACAGGTTTACTATGAGGAATACATGAGAGGATCCATCTAAAACCCGCAGCACAAGAGCTAGCAAATAATAAGCACTTAATAAACGTTTTAGTTATTATTAGTCATTAGAATCACATCTTCATACTCATATTTTCAAACAAATAAAAAGGAACAATGGAGACGGAAGAAATGGACATAGACATAAAATTTCTCTCTGCTTTTCAGGTCACTTTGCCTTTGCTTTTATGGAAATACCCCATCTGTGGAGAAATGCCCTGGTTTACATTTACAAGGGACCATTCAGTAGAAGGAAAAGTGCAGACTGTGGAACCGAGTGCTTAGTCATTTATTATTGTTAATGGTCTTTTGGCAATTTCCTTCATTCCTCCAGGCTTTTGTTTCCTTATTTAAAAAGAAAGAGTCTGAAAAACAAACAGACAAATACAATGCAATGTGATGACTGGGAACAGATAGGAAGCCCACACTGCACGTAACAGGTCTTACGCCCAGACTCCAGGTGGAAGGTGGGGAACGAAGACCTCAGTTTAAAACAGGTGAAAGAGCAGGACCTACCTATAAACACTTATGAAGTAATACGTTCACAGGCCTGGGAGTTTGAATGTCTTGGTTCAAATCCTGTTTTCTTTTGTTTTCCTTTTTTCCTATCTGTGACCACAGGCAAGTTATTAACCTTTAGGCATGTCTGGCACACAATAAGTACTTCAACAAACTATAACTATTTTAAACTAATGCTTGTCATGAGTAAAAGAGATTTTAAATGTAAAGCATTTGTTTAGCATGGTGCCTGGCACATAGTAAGTGCTCAATAAAGGAAAGTGGCTGTTATATCATTGTCATTCTCAGAGGAAGGATATCTGAAGCCGATACATGAAATATGAACAAGAATTAGCCAAAGAGAAAGGCAGAAGAGTATTCTATGCTGGACCAATAGATACAAAACCTTAGATGGGAGAGAGTGCATGGCTTGTAGCGGAACTGGTTGTGCCTGGAACAGGCTAGAGGGCAAGGATTTAGGAGTGTGGTCCATGCCATAGGGGCTACTGTACAGTCTTGCTGCAAAGACGGCACCCACTAACCATCACCTGCAATGCTCTTACACGTGGGCTTGTTTTAGCCCACTGCCAGAGTGTGTGTCATTGCTGGCATTTTATGGACGGTATTTAGTTATATTCAGTAATGAATTTTTTTTTAAAGCCCTGTGTAGTTGAAGGAGCCCCTATTCAGTAGCTGGTGGAAAGATTATAGGGCTAGGTAAGATACTCCTCATTTTGACAATCGACAAAGGAAACAAAAGCCATGGTGTCTCTATTGCTAACAAAATAATTTCTCCTTTCATAAAATCTTATAAAAGAAATGGATTTTTTGTCTTGACAAAATAAATATATATCAGGTTTAGGTCATTCCTCAAACTAAAGGCAATATTAAAAGTGTAATTTGAATTACTTATTAATAAAAAATCTTATGACTTGAAGCATATCTCATCTCTTAGACACAGAGTTGCTGACTCAATGTGATCTATTCTGATGGAAACAAGTTTGTTATAATAAGATAACATCCATATTCCTCTTTTCAAAAATAACTTTATGTTTTTATGTTTGATGGAATGATGAGATTCTGTAATACACTGGAAAAATGCATGATATTCATTCATTGTGGCAGTATATCATAATTACTCAGCTTTTCTTTATCATTAATAACAGAAGATTGTGAATAAAAACATACTAATATCCACCAGATGTTCAGAAAAACATAAATATCCCCACATGTCAGCACTTTTAGCAGAAACTCAACAAAATTTTCTCTACTTCTTTTTTCCTTTTTTAGTTTCCTGAAGATGTTCTTTTGATATGATATTTTTAATCCTCATTAGGGATTTGTTTGGGTTCCTTTAATATCTGCCACAAGAGACTGTATAGTTTCGGAGATAGCCAACATGCATATTGCTACCTTGTCCCTATTACTCTATTGATCAAGAGGCAGGCTGGTATAATGGAAAGCCATCGGCCAGCTTTGTGATCAAAAGGATCTCAGTTTATACATACTCTCAGCTTCTTAAATAACTGGATGACCTTGGACAAATTGCTTAACCTTTCTGAGCCTAAATTTCTTTATCTTTATAATGGTGATAATAATTCTTTCATTGAAAGGTCATTTCAAAGAGAAGCACTAATAAAAGTGCCAAGCATTCAGCCCTATTAAAAGAAGAAAGCAATTATATTGATCTATCTGAAGACCACCTCGATTTCTTGGTTTCCTTTGACTACTGCATTTTCCTTTTTCTTCCCCATTGATACCTTAAGCTTACTAAAATTTCTTTTTCTCTAAAATACAAGCGTTTCCCTTCAGTTTTCATTCTAGAGGCTTATTTTCTCAGCCTGAGCTCCTTTATAAATATGCTGTACAAGGGCCAGGGCAGGCTTTGTTACACTTTTTAGCACCTAAAATGAAATTGTGGTGCAGGCACCACTGATAGATTGCAGTCAGCTCCTCCTGATAGGGAAGCATAACTCCCACATGGACTCCATGAAATGGTCAGTAAAAATTACATAAAATAATTTATTAAGATCTTTTTCTTCCTATGGTGAATTCCATAGCTTCAACTTGGAAAGGAGCAAATGACCTATTGTAAAAATAGTACCAGGGAGCCTGGTCCCCAGGAATGGGCTGGCTATTCAAGTGAGGCCAACTAACTTCTCCAGGAGCAGGGAGAACCATACAATGTAGGAAAAATATAATTTATAGAATGGTACTCTGGTGTCCTGGAAGAATAATTCATTTAATACAGAGGAGTTATTTATCCCTATATGGTAGTTTACATATTACGGTTTACTGGATAAATTTTCCCAAAGTGACCATCTTGTATATGGGCAATGGAACAAATATGAAATAGGAAAGAGGTAAAAATTAAATTTTTTCTTTTTTTGATTTAACCTTTAGAACCCCACATGAAAAACAATTCTAGCATAGAGGCTACGTGTAGAAGATCTCATGAAGACTTTGGTTTTCATGTCCACTGTTTAGAAGGGAAGCAAATACTTGATTGGAAGTTGTCAACTTTTTGATCTGTGAATCCCCTTTCTTCCAGCTGCTTCATTTCTATTGCTATTCAAGCACTATGGGATTTGATTTCATTTAGGTGTGGATTTCGGCCAAGTGGTCTTTGACCCAGAGTGCCACAGCTGTATTAAGAGGTAGTAAAGATGTGCCCTTCCATGCTTGACTCACTGCTATTCTATTAGTTTACTTTACTTTGATAGAGAAATTGGCTAATGCTTTACAAACCCTCCCCTTCCCTGGAATTCAGAGAGCAGCTTATTTATATGTAGATGTAGCTATATGACATTTTCAAATGCCATACATTTGCATATGAAGGTCTCTTTCTTCCCCTTTCAGTAAACAGGCTGTGCTATTACGTCCAAAGCAATGTTTGGAATTACATTTTCTATACAAGTTCTTCCTTAAAATGTTTTTTAAATGCCCAGGAGAGATTAAAAAAATTAAACCCTCTAACTAGAATCCATTTTGTCAGGAGTGAGAATTTATAATTTATGATAAAAAAAATATATATATATATATATATGTATGTATGTATGTTTAAGCACTTCTGTTTCTGTGGCTTTGCATTATAAGTTTGTTAAATAATAATAGCATGGTTAGAATTTCTTAAGAAGAAAGCAAAAGCAAAGAGATATTAATTTGGTATGGAGATTCCTTTAAAATTTTATGTAATTTGGTTTCTAGAGAGATCTCAGTCTTATTCATTTACTTAACAAATAATTATTAAGAGTCTACTATTTGTCAGGCGTTTTTTTAGGCCCTGCATGTACAGTGAGGAGCAAGACAAATTTCTTGCCCACATGGAGTTTCTATTATTAGAAAAGAAATTTGTAAAGATAAGATATTTAAGATATCTTATCTTTACATATTTAAGATAAAAAGGTAAGATAAAAAGGTAAAAACACAGATATATAAATAAATTTCTATTCGCATTAAACAGATTGAAGAAAATAATACACTATTGGCAGAGAGAATGCATGGAGTGACATGGACAGGAAAGACAGTGGCCCAGCATCCCTAAAGGGCAGGCCAGGGGAAGATGAGGAAGCATATCTTTGGGAGAACAGAAAACAGCCAGGGCAAATTGTAAGCATTAGGCACCATTGTACAGAAAAGTAAGTATTGGAACAGGAAGCCCATTTTAAAATACAACTCTCAAAGTGAAATCATTATTCATCCAACATTAGAGAAAGAAACATGAAGCAAGAAGAAAGGAAAGAAACAAAGGAGAAAGAAGCTGATCAGTGGTTCCACAGTTTCCATCTGCTTCCAGGACTTCTTGTTATTTGCCCCATAGTTACCCAGGCATTCACTTGGTCATCTTTGCTTTTTCCTCCACCTGAATTCCCTGCCGCAACAGTGTCCGCCTCTACTTGAGGGTTACCACATAATCATTTCCATGCCCTCTTCTCTCCAAACCTCCAGTCCCATACGTTCATTTCTATGTTGATGTCTTCAAACAGAATGGCTCATTATTTGACCCCCATTCCTGCTCTTCCTCATACTTTTCCCCCATCTTAGGGAATGAAATTGTTTTTCATCTAGGTGACCAGATGAACCAGGTAACTTCATAATTTCCCCAACTTTCCACTTCTGTTTGCCTGGTCAATTAGCAAATCTGGTAACCTTTTATCTCCTACATCCACCTAAAATCCATTGATTTTTCTCTGTTGCCACTCCCATCCACGAGATTCATTCTTCATTGTTATGATGTAGTCATCTAATTCATCTTGCCTAATGTTCCTGCCCTCTCTAGCCTGTTCTTCACTCTGCTGCCAGGGTTTTTTTTTTTTTTTTTAAATAAAATATATGACAGTATTTAAAATACCTTAGTGATCCCCTTATTGAGCAGAAGATAAATTTTAACTTCTATTGCAAATGAGGAAAGAGACTTAATTGAAGCCACAAACTGCTACTCTCACTTAGCTCCAGTTGCTCCACTTTTTTTTTCCATGCTTTAGCCATGAAATTATTTGTCATTCCCTAGACATTATTCCTGCTCATTGAAGTCTCCTTGCCTTTAAAATGTTGTTCCCTATGTCTGTAATGTTTTTTCTCTTCTTTGCCCGGTATACTCAATGCAAATACTACTTTTTTTCTGAAACATTCTTGACTTCTCCTGTTGCCAGTCATAGTTACACACATAGTTTGAATCCCTGCTTTATGGCATCAACGTTTCTGAGCTATACTTTCCTCATTATACCTGTTCCCCAGGCAGGTTGTGAAGAGATGAGATAGCATGTTATATACATAATGCGTGACACAAAGTAAATGCAAAATAAATGTGTTTCTATTATTTCTACTTTAGCGTTCTTAACGCTTCATTTTCTACTTGCCATAAAAAGTTACTGGAATACTTATAATTTAGTCTATGTGTGCTTGTTTGAGTAACGTGAGTTTCTGAATGTAAAGTTAGAGAGAGAAGCTTGGGTTTAGTTTGTCCCTGAATTTCATTATTTCCAAAAAGTTGTTACAAATATTACCAGCATCGATAATACATTTAGCAATCCTCATAAGAAATTTACTAATTAAAATTCATATCCCAAATAGCTAATTAAATCATAAGCTCTCTAAGCCCCTTCATCTTCCACGAGTAAATTTTGTAGGTCTTAGGTTGCTTTGTTATATCTGCCGCTTTGAAGTCCTGGATACTAGCAAGCCTAAAAACCAGGACACATGACTTTATGAATGTTACAGTTAAATGTAAGTCACTTGATACTTTCTGAAAATCACTGGTACTTTTCTAGGCTGAGAATTTATCATTTTGATGAGTTTGGGCCAGCAATGTTGACTATAGCAACAACAATTCTGAAGAGACACTCTGAATTGGCTACCCATTTTCAGGATTCTAACATATTTATGCAAATTTTGGGAAAAGTCATTATTTAGCAAGGACTGAGCACTTCATTCCATGGCTTTATGTGCCATTGGTATACATTAATAGAAATGTAGGCTATTATATGGAACAGACATTAGAGATTATCCATCCCAGATCTATAATTTACAGATAAGAAAACAAAGACTCATGGAGGTTATGGTCAAATGCAGAACCTAACACAGGTCTTCCTGAGGATTAGTGTATAGCAACAACTAGAATCAAGGGTGCATTAAATCTCAGTTCTGAGATTTCCCCATCTACAAGGAAATGCCTCAGTTCCAAGATATTTTAACCCATGTCACAGGTGTCAGCACAAGGCAATGAAAATACGCCAAAAAAAAGTCGAAGAGGGTGGAGAAAGTTACACTAGTTTTGAAATTACACTAGATGTAAAATAAAAATGTTAAAAAGTGACTTGACACCAGTGAACAAATTTGACTGACTAACTAGTTTTAGGAGTTATGACTTTTATACTAAGAATAATAGATGAGACATATCATCATATTGCTTGAGTTTCTCATGCTACATCATATCTTTCGATCAAAATATCCATTTCATTTTAAATTTTGAATATAACAAAATTTTCCTAGGCATTTGAGTATTGACAGTTTTATCAGAACAACTTTTGTTTAACCCCTTAAATTTAAAAAGTTTGTTTTATTTGTAAGATATGTTTTTTAACCTCTTAGAACCATTTCCCAAGATAGAAATTGTAGTGGATTTTTTAATAAAAGTAATTAGAAACAATAATTCATTTACCAGAAACTAAATTGAGGTGGAGCTTGCAGTAGAAATGGGAAACCCAAATGTCTGCATATTCTGTTAAGCATGAGGGGACACTGAATATAGTAATTTATTGGTGGGAACTCTGGCCTCCAGTAGGATTCTACTGTCTTGCATTTGACAGTTTCAAAAATATCCTATACTCTAATGCTTTAAAAACACAATGCAAAAGAGGAATGACCAGTAACAGACACTGGTAGATCAGGATAATATGACAAATTGGATGAACTGACAGGCAGGTGGTGAATAATTTTAACATGACCCTAAAAACAGTGGAAGGGTGTTTGCACATTGCCACTTCTCTAAAGGCAGATGGATATGCATGACCTGAGTTTTTAGACAAGTGTCAGGAATATTGATGGGTAGTACGAGGATGATCATTTTCTTGGCAATGTTGCAGTAGACAGTTTGCATGATTAATGATGCAGCTTAGTCTTTTTTTTTTCTCCTGGGGCAGAAAGGGATATGAACCTTTGTCACTCCAAGGAATGTAAGAATTTTGCCTGAAGGGTAAGGCAGCAGAACTTTAGACACCTAAAAGCACCATATGCTTTCTACTGGTGAAGAAATAGTAGTAAAATGTACAAGTGTTCTTGATATATAAGATGACAGTGCCTGGTAGAATGATTATGACATGCCTCTTATTAAGAGGGGTCTACTCCAGCGCATAGGAACCTTTCACAGCTCTGAAGTACAGAGTGCAGTAAACCTGGGCTCTGACAAAACTGAGAGCAAACTGTGGCGCTGGGATACATCTGAACACATACGATGTTTGAAAGAATATTAAGAGCCACTCAAAGGAAACAGAACAAGATGAAAGCAGGAAATAAGAGGTGAGATCATCTGCCTAATGTTTATATTCATTTCAAGTTTTCCGAGACAATTTTCTGATTCAAATCAATTCAATATTGTTTCTAAATAGTGAACCTAGTAAGAAAGAACTTTTCTTTTCCAAGAATAATATTGTTTGCTCAGCTTTTTAAAATGTCACATATAGCAATGAATGAACTATGCTATTTCAAAGCTCAAAAATGTAATCCTAAGCTGAATAATAGTTTGTAGATGTATTCTGCTAAACCCCTAGTAGTCCATCTTCCGAAAATATTATGTTAATTAAAGGTAATATAAACTATGGAGGCAAACTTCATAGTGTTTTTTCTTTTATTTTGCTTTGTAAAGTAATAAAGGGTACTCTTGGAAATCAAGTCCAGTGAAAAATTTTGTTAATTAAAAAAAACAAATTTCATTTTTATACAAGGGGTATTAGCTAATGGATTAGGTGATCAAGAAAACTTAGAAAATCTGTTTTTCCAAAGTTAATCTAAATTTCTTAAAAGAAATTTAAAAACAGGATAAATGCTCATTTATATGAGGGGAGGGGTTAGAATTTAATCTTCATGAACACCAGTGCCTATGTTGGTTATTTCCTTACTTTCTGTTTACCCAGAGAGAGAACAAGAGCTATAACTTCAAATCCTTCCTTTGATAATACTAGATTGACAAGAATCTCAATGAAATCCCTGAAATGAGGAAATGAAATGTAGGAATGATGGGGTTTGAAATATGCTCTTAACATTTTAAACTCATAAATTTAATTTGCATTACTATTACATTCAAACTATATAACAGATTTCTCTTCCATTGTGCTCACATTCTGAAACACTCTAAACATGTTGAGCCCAATAAACTCTTCTATTACTTAGAAACACATTAGGGGAGAGGAAAAAGCTCATTGTAATAATATGAACAGTTGCTCCAAACAGCCCTTACGCTTTTGGGAAATGGAGCTTGAATGAGATTTAAGCCAATCAGTGGGGAACATAACTGCTTGGAACATAGATTTGAAGCTCTCTCTATATATTAACATATATCAAAAAAAGAGTCCGTCATCCTTATCACCTAATTTTAAAAATATTACCCCGTTAACATACTGATACATAAAAATGGTAAAATAAAAAAGTAGAATTTAATACTCTTCAGTCTGAATTTTCTTAAGATTAGATTAAATTATGCTATCCAAATCAAACAATTACTTCTATCTAGAAAATACAAATTTGATGACAATATGAAAAACAGAATGAGGCATATCCATATCCTAAATCTTTGCCAATAACAATTCCTTACAACTTCATAGTGAGTTATGTCTCACAAAGGGCCTTCATAGCTGAAACACAGGAAAAAGGAAAAAAAAAAAAAGAGATATAGATACAATCTTTATTTTAAAGATTCTCAGAGAAGTTATATAACAATTATAAATTTAGCAGCTAGGTTTAGAATTTAGGTTTTTTGATAATTTGTCCCATGTATTTTTCACAAAACCAAAACATTTCATTAGAAACTAACAAATCACATATAGAATAACATTCACAAAATAGATGATAAATATATATTATTTAACGAATCTGTATCAGAGGGATTTACCTCAGTTTTTTATTAATGACTTTCAGCGTAAAACTAGTGAAGATAAAAAACAAATCAACTGTCCCACCTTTCAGAGATAAGTCTGTTTTCATAAGACATTGTAAGTTTTTTGAAACATTAACACAATTTATCAGACAATTTATTAACCAACTCCTCCTTCTTGGATATTTTTTCCCAGTAAAAAAGCAATAGTGCACATACTTTATGAATAGGCAGTAGTATAATCTAAGACAGAAAATAACATTGCTGCGAAAGTTATTCATTTATTTCAATACTAAAGTAATTACTGTAGCAAAGGCCTGCTCGTTTATCATTTCCGGTTGTCTTTGCTATTTTTTCAAGCTGTCGTTTTAAACAAATATCCTCATTGTCCTTGTTGGAAGACCAATAACTTTATTTCAGTAGGGAAGACAACACACCAACAAAGTAAGGTCTATTCCTGTTCCAAGGAGGGTCTGTGCTTGGGAAGCACCTAACTGTATTGCACATTCCTGTCCTTCCCAGAAGAATGTGACACAGTGTAGCTGTGTACTAAGTTGCCACTAAAGAACCTGTTCCAGTTCCCTATCTCCTTCAGCTATGAAAGTTTTCAGGGACACTTGAGTTCTAATGGCATACCAAGCATTTTGTTCCATGAACACAACAGTTTTAAGAATTGCCATTGAGTGTTTTAATAGAATTTAGCCAGTTGGTTTTAAATATATTTCTATGAGCCACGGTTTACAAAAATGTATAAAAAGGAAGTGCCCAGATGAAAAGAAGCTGTGAAATGGTTGCTGTTGCCTCCTTAAAAATCATCATTAAACAATCTTTCAAACAGTCAGTGATTTGTTCAGTAATTTAGTCAGAATTTGTAAGAAGTAGCTAAAATGAACAAAACGATGGCATGGCTTTGAACAGAAGCAAAGCAGGGACCCAAGTTATACAAATACTAGTTAGGAATACTGAATAAGATAAGTGATCCAATTATGTCTATGAGACTTTCCTCAATAATCTGTAACTAAAAGAAAAACAATTTCTTTAGCCAGATGAACTTTCATCATTCGAATAAGCCTTTGTAGAGACAGATATTGCCTCCTGTTTGTGAAACCTTACATTTCTATTTTGAGACAACTATCTTTCTTTCTAAAAGAAAGTGGGTAGGTGTGTGTGTTTGAAGCAGCAAGATGAAAAGAATCTTGGACTAAGCTGGTGATTTTCATACTGGGATTTTATCTCCTTTTGGGGAACAGGAGAATTGAGAAATGATTAGGCAGGCCAACTCTGGACTACACAATGCCACCTAACTTCTAGACCTCACCTAATATGTACTTCCCCCTAATCTCTAGCACCATAAAGCAGGATTTTAAACAGAACATGATTGGCATTCTGGCTGGATAATGTTGTTTTGTGCATTGCAGGATGTACAGTCCCATCTCTGACCTCCATCCATTGGATGCCAGCAGCACTTACCCCTGCCCCTTCTCCAGACAATCAAAACTGTCCCCAGACATTGCCAATGCCCCCTGAATGGGAGGTGGGAGGAAAGTGCAGAGGAGGAAGGTTGGTAGAGGGAAAATTGCTCCAGTTGAGAACTGCTGCCATAAAGTGATGATCAACAATTTTCCTGCAATGATGATTTCTGAACTAAAGCTATACACTTTGTGTAGACCTCGAAAGCTGGAAAGACAACATCATAATCTTATTTTCCTTTTTCTTTTTTTTTTTTTTAAACGCGGCCTCACTCTGTTACCCAGGCTGGTTGGATTGCAGTGGCATGATCTTGACTCACTGCAACCTTGGCCTCTGGGGCTCAAATGACCCTATCGCTTTAACCTCCTGAATAACTGGGCCTATAGGCACATGCCATCACACCCAACTAATTTTCGTGATTTTTGTAGAGACAGGGTTTTACCATGTTGCCCAGGCTGGTTTAATATTATTTTCAAACGTTACTGATGAGAAAACAGGTTCTGAGAGGCTAAGTAACTAAGTTTAGATGAATTAGAATAGAAATGAGACTAAGTCAAAAGTTCTGCATCCTACTCCAAGCTCTTTCTCCTATAAAATGCAATTTGTAAGTCATTTGCTCTAAAATCCAAATGAAATTAAAAATATGATTATCCATATCATTGGAGAATAGCCTTGTAGAGAATCCAAAACAACAGATAACACACATATAATTTCTAGGTGATTTTGGAATGAACTAAAATGAACCTATTCCAGTGGTATTATTTTCCTGATGATTATAATGATGATAATCATGATTATAATGAAGATGATAATGGTTTTCTTAGGATAACATTACAATTAGCTGTGTTTCCTGAGCACATATCAATTCATGGCTACGATGAACAGCTTGGAAGTATGCTAAGCTCCAGAAAACAACCAGCTTCATTATTAGAATATAGCACGGACAATCTACTTAGATACATAAGTGTTAATAATTGCCTATCACTCTTGATGGAATGTTATGCTTACTCTTGACTGTTTTGCATATAGAGACAATGTGGACACTTTATTTAAACTACCTTACAGATAAGTTTCCCTGGTCTGCCTGTTGGTTGTTTCTCATGCTTCTATAGCTATATTTCATTAAAAATCAGAAATCAAAAACACAGGCATATGTGCCAGCTATAGTGAATGGGTGAGTGGCTAGGGGTGTGGGGATGGCTCAGAGATTATTTCAAACAACAGGAAACTTCAACTTCCCTGGTGCTCTTTAGATAATAGAAAAGTAAATAGGAAAAAAATCCAGTGGTGCAAGATTTGTAGAATAATTTTGACAGTACATGGACAGCCAGTCTGCAGAAGTGAATTTGGATGTGTACTGCCTGAAGAAACACTGATCGCTTGTTGGTTTAAAGTCTATAGACTAATAACATGGTCTTTCTGGAATACTTAATTTCTAGAGGACAAATGGAGCTTGGTTTTAGTCTTCATTTTCTGAATACTTAAAATATTATTATTATTATTATTATTTTTAGCTAAACAGACATTTATTTTCATTAGTAAATGAAATTTTTAAAGACATACTCTTGGGAGGGAGTTTTCTAATGTATGACACACACAGCTTTCAACCTCAGAAAACATGAAAGAAAGATTAAAGGCAGAGGTTTTTTTTCTGTATGAAATATATTTTACAGGAACATTATGTAACACTAACAAACATTGATAATACATCAACAACTCTCTGCAGAAATACAAGATAATTAATACATTCATTCTGTCTGTGTTTTATCAAGTTAAACATTAACAGTGTCACCATAAAAGGCATTTGCTAGCATAAATGCTGATTTACCATAGGAAAAAAATTCATTTTTCTTTGTTATTGGCCAAAACTGTTTAAATTATATGTTAAAAAATGGCTTTCAAAGTGAACTTTGTGTACAAACATTTGCAGGTTTCCCATTGCAAAAGGACATACCAATCCAATAAGGACTGAGATATATACTAAAATGGTCATTTCTTGGGGGATATCAAGCTAGAGATCCCAGAGGGGCTCAGGCTTAAAGTCATGAAATGGCTTCTGTGAGACCAGCCCTCAGTTTTATCCTGATTAAATTTACTGTATCTGGGAAAATGGGTGAACTGGGTGGGAGGCCACCCAGAAATGGAAACTCAGACCAAGGACAGTCAGGTCAAGAATGTTAGAGCAAGTTCTGACACTAAGGGAGGTGGTCCTGGCCAAGGACATGTATTTATCTTATTTTGAGGGCAGTGGTATCCCTATTTTGCAGTCATTCACATCAGGCTGTTTTAGCTTGATGCCTTAAACATTTAAAAAATATATGCTCTAGTTAAGGCTCACCAAGTAAACTGATTATAACTGGCCTTCTCAGGTAATTCAATTTGAGGAAGAGAAGACACTGGTCAGAGGATGTAAATTGTCTAGGTAGTCCTTTCTCTTTGTAAATGAGAAAGCCACCACACTCGGAGAAAATTTAGATATCTGAGTATAAGTCTGAGAGCCATACCTGCCTTTATCATGAATTTAGTCAATATCCAAAATATAATTCTGGCATTATCCTATCCAGTTATCCATTTTCCACCAAGTCATCACACCCACAATGTGCTGCCCTTGTTGGTTCTCGGCCCTTGATTAAGCCCATCTCTCTGCCCCCAATTTCCAAAAGCTTTCCAAAGCTCACCCAAAACTGTGCTCCAGAATTGGCAAATTCCCTTCTAGCCTCAGGTGCTGCACTGAAATTCTCATCTTTCTTCTTGCAAACTGAAGCACTAGCTTTTTCTGACAATACCAAGCCTCTTTTACCCTCCCACTAAGTGGCTGTATTTTCTACCCTCCTCCCCTGCACTTCAGGACTCAGAGGTGGAGTGCTGTCCTCCTTAATCCTCATTACTAGTCTTAGAGTATTAAGTCACTACTTCCCTCAAGCCTTAGCACTGATTTTCACATTCTTGTTATGCCTGGAGTTTGGTCCACAAGTTTGATTTCTTTTGATTAGATCCCAGTTCAAAGGTAAAAAGTGTGTTTTCTGAATGAACAACTGGAGGAAACTATGCCTATGAAACAAACAACTGTTTAGAAATGTAATTTTTCAGAGAGATTTTCTTTTGTAGATATTTAAAAACATTTTTAGTTGATTATACACAATTTTAAATCATTAAGATGTGAGAACTGAGTTTTTAATACCTTTGATAATGTGGGCTCATATATTTGGGGCATGGCAGAGTCTTTAACAAAAGCAGGAAATCAGAGTGCTCAGAATATTGTGTGTGTGTGTATGTGTTGTTTTTGTTTTTGTTTGAAATGGCTTGAATTCTATTTACTAGGTTTATGGAAAACATTGTGTCTTGATATTGTACAGAGCATTGGGATATATCCTACTCTTCTTTAAGTTTCATACATTCTACCTGCACTTATACTACCCTTCCTAGGAATGGAGATAAAATATACTTGAGGTAAAAAGATAAATTAAGGTAGAGAATTAAAACATTTTCACTAGCAATTATATAGATGTTTGAACTCATATGGCTTTTTTCTCTGTCTTCCATGCTAAATAGACTTGTCTTTTCTTTACTATGAATTCATTAAAATCATTTGTTTTGATCTCTTTGCGGGGTGTATGTGTGAAGTATTGACATGTGAACATTAACATTTCTGAGTAAAAATAATGTTTTCCATAAACAGAAATAAATTTCCATATACCACATTCCTTTTTTCAAATAATGAATACGTAGCTTCTTTAAATATATGCACTGGAGTATAAGCGATGGACTTTAAAGGTTACATTGAAGAAAGCATATGATGTCACCATCCTGCAGTTGTGTCATATGCTATGTCTTCCTACGAAATTTCTACTTGAATTTCATGTTGTAATAATCCTGTGATCATATTATTAATATTTTATGTGATCTAAATATACCATACATAAATTATGTTGACTGGAGGAAAATCAGAAAATTTCCTTTGTGAAAATGTAGACATGTTAATGTGCTAAAAACTTATATAAGTATTCAATAAATATTTCTTTACAGATGAATTAAAAAGTCAGCCAAGGTCTCTTGCAGCAAGATGTTATATGGCTTGGGTAGGAAAAAAAATCCAGAATCTTCTTGTAATTGTATGAGTCCATAAAGGATAATATATGTATAAAAACTCTGAACACATACAGACAGACTATATTTCATAAAATGTGCTCTATTTCCCATAAAAATCAATTCTCTTCCGTTTTCAGACCAAAAGGAAAGCCACAACAATAGCTAGCTTGCCAGTTTGCTTGTTAATGCCTTACATGATGTCTTTTAATTTCAACTTCAATCTTTTGGAAGTAGACTTATTATCTCCATTGAACAGATCAAGAAACTGAGGCTTCAACTAATTGGCTCAAGGTTAAATCACCACTATGGCATGGCCAATGTTTAAACTCAATCCCGTCTAATCTTGTGGTTACAACCACTCAACTAGCTGTTGCACACTTATGACCGGGAAGAGTAGATAAGTAACACTTCAAGGTGAACTATTTGTATCTGAAAGGAGCATTTCAAATAGGAAAAAGTGCACATAAATGATGCAGGATACGTTTATGAACTGAGGCATAAATACAAACTTTTCCAGAGTGTCTACCAGGGCCCAAGGCAACTCTTCAGTGGAAAATCTTCATCTGTATTGCAAATATCATTTCTGTGTTTATCTATAACCGTGAACATAACATAATATTACAGATGACTGGCTACATGACTTTATGAAGAAAACAATGAAAGCACAGAAGTTCAAGAGAGCAGGAAAAATTGTGAGTTAGAGTTCATAGAAAGCTTTATGAATTTTGCAGCACTCTAATGTAAATCCCAGAGGGGAAAATACTTGCATTGAGACATTTTCTCTCAGAAATCTTGAAAAAATCTTGACAACTTAATTCATTTCCTAGGCTTAAATATTCTAGGCTAGTCTGGTGACTGTAATAGCCTGGGCAAACATTTTTATTTATTTCACCGTTGATACCAATATTTGTGCTATGAGCTGCTGTCTGCATTTGCTGCTATTTATTTATTTCCTACAGATCAAATTATTGGCCCAGACAAAACGTGGTTTCTGGTGAAGTACTCCTTGTGCTCATGAGCAAATGGAAAAAGCTTCCATTTTAAATGTAGGTTTTACCACATGACTGAATTAATTCATGTTACAAATACGATGGGAAATCATTTGATGTTCACGCCTATATATGTAGAGTGGAGACATAATCAAGGTAAATATTAGTAAATCAAGCAAAAACCCTATTTACACAGGTAGGCAGTCAATATGTTAAAATACTGTGTCCAGTTCCAGGTCAGCCACTCAGCTTCTTTGAGATTCAATTTTATTTCCTCTAGCATTTGCACCTTCAGTGTTTTATTGGGTTGACATAGAACAAATGAAGTAATGTGAGTGAATCTTTGTAAAACTATAATGTATCACAAAAAAGCTAACAATTTTTATTTACTTGGTAGCAAACACTTTCCATTTGCTTTCTTTTGTCTATGTGGAGAAATAGGAAACAGAACAAGGGAAAATTTTAAAGTAAATATTATAGCACTTATAGGATGCTTAGAATATATAGACATGAATTCAAAGAAAAGAGTAACTCTTTCAAGCATCTCACACAGCATCACATCATGAGGAAATATTTTTGAGTCTGAAACTGCCAAATGGTTAACGCTCAGAGTGCAGAGTCTGCCCCAATGCTGGGACTTGTTAGGTAGTGACACTTCTTCCCTGGTCCTCACACTTGCTGGATTCCGGAATTAGCAATTATGGCTTTAACCTTAGCTCTATCACATACTCCTTTTACTTAATCTCCTTGAACCTCATTTCTCACCTGTCAAAAGCATATAGTATCTCTTTCACATGTCTGTTGTGAAGACTGAAGGAGACAGTATATCTGAAAAGGCTTCCTAAATTGCAATGGCTTCTAAAGAGAACAAGCTATTAGGACAATTCACTTAGACTATCTAGATACCCTTTCCAGATGTCAGCTTCCTCTTAATGTGGAAAAATGGGTTGATGGAATATTAGTAGGATGGATAGAATTTGGCTTAACTGTTTATTTCTGATTTCTTTCTTCCATATTTCAGACCTGGGTTTAATGAATAAATTATTGCTTGAAGATAAGGAATGGAAATTTTCCTAAAAATTGATATTATAAGAGATAATGAATTGCCACAATGTAATGTTCAAAAAGTAAACACAAGAACTCCACACAGGCCTGTAGCTAGACTCAGAGCTAGGGAGGCCCTGTCTCCCCTCCCAAGACACAAAATCTGGGACTTACATTTTTTACAAATAGCCACTAAAAGCAGGGGAAATATTGTCTCCCCACCTATATACTACAATCTGGCATACTCTTTATTTTAATTTTAATTCCGTTCCTGTTTAACCTATGTATGCATGAGGAAAATAAGCTAAACATAGTCATTTCCTCCATTCTCTCTGTTATTTATTTACTTTTTCCAATTTGGAAATACACATAAATGAAAGTCATTACTTTAGTCTACCACAGAAACGCTGTCCTTGAGTTATACATATTTTAATGCGATGCTCTAGGATGTTGTCAAAAATTGATTTTAAAAATTTCCAGCCATACGGAGAGCCTCTTGGCATATTTTGTAAAAATCACGGTTGAAGATTTTATTCATTTTATGTTTTCCAGTGATGCCTTGTAGAAAGATCTATGCTAAATAGTTCCTTTAATTTAGCATAGATAAACTTTGTCTTTCATCTCTGAACTTATTATAAGACAATAAAGATCTAAGTTTCATTTAGCAGAGACCTGTGTGGATTTGTTCACCTTTGTAAAGCCCAGGACAGTGGCTTGCATATAGCAGTGACTCTGCAAATATTTGTTGAATGAATTGATTCAACCATAATTTCTCCTTTTATATTGGTTGCAAAGAAACTTAGGGCTAAATGCAGTAAGTGTAATAGGGTATGTTTCTGATATATTTATTTTCTTTAACAATTCTGATTTTATGTTTTCAATTTCTATTTAAACAATCTCCTTGAATGTATTTTAATTATAAAATACTGCCAACTCTTTCTGAAAACTGGTATAGGATGTCATAAAAGAAAAACATTTTATTTTCTAGAAAATTAAAACCAATGTTGTCTGATTTCATTTTATAAAATATCGAACAACTTATAAAATTAAGTACCTTTTTACTGAAAAAAATATAACCACTTTTTCTGAAGCATGACCAAACTTTTAGACAGAAAAACAACACAATCAGAAAATACATACGTATTATATATATGTGTGTATACACATACACAGACACACACACACACACAATATACGTATATATGTATATATACTGGATAAAGAAAAACAAATAGTTGAACTTAATTTTTTTTCATTAGAATACATGAGGTGCATATATATATATATATACACACACACACACACACACACACACACACACATATATGAAAGAAAATGTTGCAAATTTCAAGAGGTGTAAAACATTTCCTATTTAAAAACTTCCAGAAGGACAGTTTAATTTTAGCAATTTAAAACAATGAAAAGCCTGGAAAGCCCTAGCTTTGTGGGTTTATAAAACTTGTGTTCCCCGAACCTTTCTGTGGGTGTGGAAACAGACCTAAATCTAAGCCCCAGTCTTATACTGATGAAGGGAGAATAACATTAAATGGACTGTTTAGTTCATCTGACAGGTGTCCTGGCACGGGGCTTTGAAACAAAGAGATCCGAAGCCCTTTATTCAAAACTCAGTAATGCCTTGGGTCTCATTAAAGGAGACAGGGCAGAGTAGAGACCCAAGTCAGATGCAACCAGAAAGTAATACTGGCAGGGATGATTGAGCAAATTCTTTGGTTTCCTGATACTGACTACATTGATGTGGCTTTGAGGATCATGGAATTTATATCTCTGAGCAAGTATACCACACTCTAGTCTACTGCACGTATTAGTTTTGTTGAAGGTATTGCTCTCTTAGTTTGCATTTATCGCACTTTTTGGTCATTCACCTCCTGCTGATCCTTGCTGGGATCTCTTTTAACTGATATTAAAAATGAGATACAATTAATTTGTTTTAACATTTAGGCTTTCTTTCAAGAAGATCTCCATTTTTTAAATCAGAAATATGTTATTGTATTAACAGCTCTTAAAGTAGGCTCAAAGAAAAAACTGGGAGAGATAGGTAAAGGTTTTTAATCTATAGTATTAATGACATATAAAAGACAAATAAGAGTGTGTTAGATCCTTACTTCCTTCTGGTGGGAGAGTCCATGAATGTGTGTCTAACAAGGGAATTGGCTATGACATTAAATGAGCTATGAACACACAGCAAACTTCGAGGAATAGGAGTCAGACAGTTCCTGTTTTCCCTCCTTGGACAGATTTTGGCATGTGAAATAGAAATTAAGAGGACAATGACACATAGACTCTCTATTTTGTTCCTTTTAGTTTTTTCCAGTTTGTGTCCCCAAATTCAGGAAACTGCAAATACTATTGGACACTTGGAAATGTTGAGGAAGATGACTATTATTTAAATGATTTCTAAAGAGGGTATACATTGTATTCTGATGAAAACATTAATGAAGATAAAGATATCTAAAATAATTTTTTTGAGAATCTTGAAGTATGCGATCAATATTTAATTAGGAATTACAAGCTTCAATTGACATTATCTTTGTTCCTGTCTTAAATTTGTATTTCAACAAACATGTATTTTTAAAATTTACTTTTATCTCAGAAGTTTTTCTTTGGAGTTTGCAGGATAAATCTGATGTCAAACTAGAAGATCCTGGACTACACTGAGTGACAGGAGAGTTTTCATTTGCATGTATTTAAAAATATATTCTTTTTTTTTCCCCAGATGCCCAATAAAGCGATAAGATAGGGAAAAAACGCCAATTCAGAACAGTGACACTAAACATTAGAGATAATCTGTTTGAAACCGAATGTACATGTAAATACTTTTTGGAATAAATATTCAATTCTCAAATCTCTTTGAAAATGGGCAAAATGTTAACATGCATATAAATGACTTTGAGAGACTGGTAGATTCTATTTTGATATCTATTGGAACAATTTTATAAATGCATATATATTTGTATATTGACACTAATCAACCTGAAGAGTTCTTGTTTCAGGAAAAAAATTCTCAGGGAGAAGTTTGATTTTTCTATGAGTACAAAGATGAATGGTTCACTGAAGAATAAATGCTTCATTTTTGAAGATTTTTTCAAATGAATTAGTTTGCAAAATAGATATAAAGGTATTTTAAATGCAGTTAGTAGCAGTGGCTTTTCATAACGTAAACATATAATTGTTTACAATAAATGTGTAAAATTTACATTTATTTTCATTTAAAATTTAAAATATACACAATTAGCCTCAGACTTTGATTTTCCATTATCTTTTATTATTTTTAATAATATTTCTGTGGATCAGCATATCACAAAGTACATTCTTGAAAACATTAATGCTGCAAAACATGTCACAAAAATGTGTTATTTATCAGCCAATTTTGTTAAAAAGCTGTTTATTACAAGGAACTATTCATAATTTTTAAAGGTATGATTATAGCATTGTAATTTTGTTAAAAAATGATTGATTTTTTTCAAGATGCATACTGAAGTATTTATGAATGAAATGATGAAATTTCCAGGATTTGCTTCCACATATTATGAAAGTAAGGAAAAAGGATAGGGGTGAGGACAGGGCTGGGTTAGGCATGGATTAATCACTGGACTTGAATGATGAGTACATGTGGGTTCAGTATGCTATAGAGCCTATATTTGTGTATTTTACCTTTATTAGAAATTCTCCACAACCAAAAGTAAAATAAATAAATAAAAGATGCATATCTCTTAAGTATTTTATAATGAACATAAAAGCTGTGAGAAGTTCTGGGTAGAAGATCCATTTGTTTATATGACCTCTTCCAAACTTATAGATCACTGAACTATTCTTTTCAATAAATATCTAAAAATATCTCTCCTGGATGCTTTGGGATTGGCTATATAATAGTAGAACCAATGTTTTCACATGTATAATTGTCCATGATAATTTCTGTCTTCTAGCACATAAAAAATTCTATCTACATATTGAAAAACATTAAGATAAAATATGGAAAATGTTGATAAAAATAATTTTTATTTCCAAATTCTAAGAGATTTCAGATATCTGTAAGTGTATTGACTAATTGCTTTTTCAATTTCATAGACGTTTATCCTGTTGTTAAAGTAAATCAAATTTCAGAAAGGAAGAATAGATGATAGTATATTTTTTAAAAGACAAGGAACGACTCTTTTTGATTCAATAATTGCCACAAATCTAGATATAACTGCTTAATAGCTAAATGAAAACCTCTGCTTAAAAATCTTCACATATCATTATCAACCTCAGTAATATTATTTACATATGTTTTATCCCGAATTTCTATAAAATCTAAGAATCTGTTAAAATTTCAATTGTATATCCATGAATTATTTCTTACTCTAGAAAAGGTAGATTAGCTAGAGACATTCTTCAAAGTGAAATTCTATAATTGCTAAATATGATTTATATTTTATATAAAATTCTTTATAATTTTGCATGTCTGAGAAACTGCATTTTAATTTCAAAATAAGTTAAAGGAATTCACTATTAAAAAAACCTATAAATGCCTTTTAAACTTTGCATCTAAAGACAACCAGCATTACTATTAGTGGCTGTCCTTTCTAGATCTTTAGAGACTGGCAAACTTTTCATTGTTGACTTTTACGGAAATTTAAACAAGAACGTCTGCATTTATTACAATATATTGCCAAAAATTGCATTGATTTCCATTGATACTATTAATTTGATAAATGTTTTGTTATTTGTACCATTTGCACTGTCAAAGCAAGCTAATTATATCTTAGTGACATTTCTGACAAGTGCTCTAACTATGGCAAAAAAGGTAGGTCTTCTTTGCTTCAACAAAAAGTTATTGAAAGCTTGAACTAAGCAAAAGTGGACTAGCACATTAAAAGTCTTGTAAGGTTCGCTTTGGAATAAGTGGTAAACAACCATTTCCCAGGACTATCTTTTAATAGAAGTGCTCACATTTTGTAGTAGAAAATATTATGTACCTGCATAATCTGTTCTTGCATAATGCCCATCTTCAGACTTAGTTGTTGTGGTTGTGTTATCTGTATAAAAAAATTAACAATAAAAATTAATTGTTTCCTGAATATCTAATGTCAAACACATATTTCCTCCAACAATATCTTCATTGCAATTAAGGAATTTTTACAACTGTAGTTCTAAGCAAACTGTATGCAAAGACAGATTTACAATGTCAATTTCTGTTTGAGAGCAAATAATAGAATGACGAGAGCTTTCTAAAGTTTGAGACAAGAAAAAGATTCACAATTTTAACTGAGAAAAATTAGGCAAAGAAATAACAAATCAAAAACTAACAAAATGCTGGCTTCTGAACAAGAAAGACAATAGAACATTCTAGTACCTCTTGCTTTTAAAAATGCATTTTAAATATTTGTACTGAATCAATACATAAAAATGGAGTTATTTGCTTTTAATTTCAAGGATGTCTAATAAATTATTAGAGTCTTTTAAAAAATGTTTTTGACTTTCTTTTTTCCCTTTGCAAGAAAATGTCTGCTATCTTGTGAACATTAGCTTCTGTATTTGTGACATTGTGGCAACACAGTTACATTGTATAGAGACAGATCTGGACTGTTGCTGAGAGCCCCTCCAACTCCTATAATCGACACAAATACTACAGTAGACTCTACTATCTATTGTAAATAAAAACTGCCTTTTGGAAATGAAATAGCTGTCTAATAAGGAGTTTTCTTCACTTTTCATTTTTGCACGAAGTCTAAAAACATTCTTTGAAATGAATTTCGGTGTGAACATTACCTTGGCATCGACCCAAAGACATGACTTCAATTTTCTCCTGTTTCTGACACGATGCTTCTTTGATTTGACATGCATTATCATAAGATTTCCCATCAGAAGCACAGAGGGGATTGAAGTTGGTTTGAGAACAGTCAATGTTACACACACACCTAAAAAAAAGAGATAAATAAAAATATATAACACCAATAGTGTTGTTACCACATTATAAATAAAACACAAATGAAAGAATTGCTAAGTTGACAAAATGCAAGTTGGTAAAATTGAGTTCTATCTTTCCAGGGAAGTTCCTCCAATTTTCTAACTGAGAAGAAAAGAAACACAGAACTAATGGAAAATAATTCCAAAGACTGAGTGATGAATGAAAAATGAAAAGGGGCCAGGTGCAGTGGCTCACCCCTGTAATCCCAGCACTTTGGGAGGCCGAGGCAGGTGGATCACAAGGTCAAGAGATTGAGAACATCTCCGCCAACAGAGTGAAACCCCGTCCCTACTAAAAATACAAAAATTAGCTGGGTGTGGTGGCAGGGTGCCTGTAACCCCAGCTACTTGGGAGGCTGAGGCAGGAGAATTGCTTGAACCCAGGATGTGGAGGTTGCAGTGAGCCGAGATCGTGCCACTGCACTCCAGCCTGGGTGACAGAGACTCTGTCTCAGGAAAAAACAAAAAAAGAAAGAAAAAGAAAGGAAAAGGAAAAACTAAAAGATGATCGTCAGTTAATCTCTGTCCTGGAACTTTTAAAACCTATACATAAATTTCCATGCTGATGTCTGCAGAATATGAATAGGCTGAAGCAGTCATGAAACTCTGCTTTAGACTTTTCTTAAATTGAATCTCACTGTTCCTTCTTTTCTTGAGATATTTGAATGGTTAAAGCTTGTGGAAAACGGACTCAGAGGACAGTTCAGAGAAAGCAAACAATTATTTGGCAAGCAATCAGGAGTGATATTTATTTGGTATAAATAAAGATGCACATAAAATGTATTAAATGAAAATCTTCAGTGGTCCTTAACATTTTGGGGGGCAACAAAACCCTTTGGAAAAATGAAAGTATGGGCCTCTCCCCAAAAATGACCATATTCATATAAATAATGCTTCTGTATACAATTTCAGGCTTGTCTTAGGCCCCTGTAAGCGTGTATGAACCCCCTTCCCAGGTATACACCACTATTTTTCTACCTCTCATTTTAAATAATAAAATAATAAATATAAGTTGATTGCCACTCATGATGTTAATATTTTTCTATAATCTAAACAAAAATTTGGTGATTTAATGAGAATTAGGTTACCTAAACTAGAAGAATTAAACATTTTAAAGCAAATTTTACATGATTGTTCCTATGTCTTTATACTTCTCTATTATTCTGAATGTTGTATCTTGTGTGTTTTTTGGTGTGTGTGTACAAACATGTTACAACTTTAAAATATAAACTCATATTTTAAATTTTTATTAATATTTATGATGTTTTTGTAAATAGATTATACGTTTCTCAAAGTCATGAGGCACGCATTTTTACGTCTATATATCTTCCTCAGAGCTAGGCATACAACGGCAAGCAGGTTACTACATGCTAGACTCTCAACGTGTATTGCTTTATATAATCCTCACAACAGCTGTCTTACAGACCAGCAATTTTAGGTTAGACAATGGTAAATTGTGGAATAAAGACTCACTTACAGATTCGTGAAGCTAAAACCCAACCCCTTCTCTCTAATACCACAGACTGTGTTACTAGAATCTCCTGGAGAACTTTTAAATATCTAGATTCATAAGCAGATTTTTGGGCCCCAGTAAATCTGGGGTAGCTGCTAACATTCTATGTTCTTAAGTAGTCATCCTGGCACCAGACTCAATTCCTGGGATTCACTGCTTGATCCGTCTGTTGATTGAGTGAGAGAGGGTTTGTCTACACACCAGTGCATCTCAGACTGTAGTCCTTAGACCATCTGTGTCAGAATTACCTAGATTGCTGTTTGAAAATGCTGGCAGAAAATGTGCTAATGAACTTAATTTTTTTTTTTTTTTTTTTTTTTTTTTTTTGGTAAGAGAATTGCTTTAGGAATGCCTGGTTATTTTTACATTTACCTATTTAGGAACAGATAGCTAGAACAGATGGCAACCATCTCTAAACACTTAACTCATGGAGGCACGGGGTTCCTACCTCAGCTTTGACGTTGCCATGTGATCACAAGCTACTGGAACACGCCATTGCTAACTCATCTGATTCCTGGCATCTGAAAATCTGAGGTCAGGAGCTGCCTACGTGTTCAACGAGCTTCTGGTCCTTACAGAGTGGATGTGGAGAAGTGACTATGTGGGCCAGGCCTTAATTGTTGTACTGAAGAAATAAGGAGTGGGGAGGTTGACATTCCCGTTTTTAAAAAGGTAGTTTATTTTGCCTTCCAACCAGTTTAGATTCTAACTGTTGTTGTGTTAGACTCTAGGAACTATCTCCTTCAATGTCTTTTATAAAGTCATTTGTTTGCAACAGAAAAACAGAAAGGTATGTTCTGTCATTTGTCTGAGTAAATCGTAAATTAGATAAGATATCACGGTTTGAAGATATCTCCCAATTAAGTCCAAAGAGATTTAGAAATGTACACCATATATATATATACAGACAAAAAATAATTGGCAGCTCAGAAACCCATTTGATAGCATGACGAAATGGTGCAAAGGGAACAGAGATGGTGATTTGGTCTGTCTGTGTCCACCCGAACTTTCATCTTGAATTGTAGCTCCCATAATTCCCACATGTTGTGGGAGGGGCCTGGTGGGAGATACTTGAATCATGGAGGCAGGTTTTTCCCACATTATTGTCATGATAGTGAATAAGTCTCATGAGATCTGATGGTTTTATAAAGGAAAGTTTTCCTACACAAGCTCTCTTCTCTTGTCAGCTGCCATGCCTTTCACATTCCACAATGTTTGTGAGGCCTCCTTACCCACGTGGAACTGTGAGTGCATTAGACCTCTTTCTTTTTTTTTTTTTTTTTTTTTTTTGAGACGGAGTTTCGCTCTTGTTACCCAGGCTGGAGTGCAATGGCGCGATCTCGGCTCACCGCAACCTCCGCCTCCTGGGTTCAGGCAATTCTCCTGCCTCAGCCTCCTGAGTAGCTGGGATTACAAGCACGTGCCACCATGCCCAGCTAATTTTTTGTAGTTTTAGTAGAGACGGGGTTTCACCATGTTGATCAGGATGGTCTCGATCTCTTGACCTCGTGATCCACCCGCCTCGGCCTCCCAAAGTGCTGGGATTACAGGCTTGAGCCACCGCACCGGCCAAACCTCTTTCTTTTGTAAATGGCCCAGTCTCAGGTATGTCTTTATCAGCAGTGTGAAAATAGACTAACAGAGAGAAAGATAAAAATTGATCGAATTAGACTGGTTAGTATCAGTGTTTCAGTGAAAAATTCACTTAAGGTTTAACACCAAATTGAAAAATTGTGCAGGATATTTTACAAGATTCTCCTTTTCCAATTGGTATATTTATTTCATTTTATTTTATTTTTTTCAGTTTGACTAATCTGATTTTAGTTCCACAGCTTTTCTGCTGCTGGCACCCCCTGCTCTTTCCTTTCCTAGCATTGCTCACTCAAGTCCTCCTTTCAAGATTTGTTTCCTCTGGAAATTCCTGGCTCTTGTTGCCTCAAATAAAGCCTTTCATGGAATGGCTAAGAAACAGGTACAGACAGCTGATGTTTTTATTCTCAGCCCAAGAGGAGGACATAGATTCATTCCTCGAGGTGAAAGTTTCCCTGGGATATAAGCTTCAGGAAAGCATAGATTACATTGGTCCTTTCCTCAGTTGCCTGTCCTCATCAATAACCTCCATCTTTGCTCCCTACTTTATATACTTGTATATATTAAATAAATGCAAGAGTAAATTTAAAAAAAAACTTCCTACGACTCTCAGCAATCATTGGAAATTGGAAATCTATGGAGAATATATGTAGTTTTTGAATAAGTGAAAGAAACTTCAAATATTTGCTAAAATGGCTTGAAAACAATGAAGCTGGCCGGGCACGGTGGCTCATGCCTGTAATCTCAGCACCTTGGGAGGCCAAGGTGGGAGGATGACCTGAGGTCAGGAGTTTGAGACCAGCCTGGCTAACAGCAAAATGCTGTCTTTACTAAAAATACAAAAATTAGCCAGATGTGCTGGCAGGTAGCTATAATCCCAGCTGCTCAAGAGGCTGAGGCAAGAGAATTGCTTGACCCAGGGAGGCAGAGGTTGCAGTGAGCTGAGATCCTGCCACTACACTCTAGCCTGGGCGACGAGTGATGCTCTGTTTCAAAAACAAAACAAAACACAAAAACAATGAAGCTGGGGGAAAAGGAAATGGTACTAAATGATTAAGGACCCACCATTTCTACGTTTCCAAAAGACCAATGGACTCTAATTACATAATTATTTACTATATTCCATGTAGCTATGTGTATTAAGCCTATTTAATTAGAAAAACATGCAGGATTCCAGGACCATGGTCTGAAACTCTAAGTCCATCTTGACCCCTATTTGCAGTGACTGAATTACCTTTGCATTCCCCAACCTGCCCAGTACCTTGTACACATGAAACTTTCAATAACTACCTGTTGAATAGATAACTAAATGAAATGAGTGAATACACTAACAATTTTACATTCTTAAAGAAAGGTGGTTGCTGTTACTGTCTCCATCTTACAGGTAAGAAAATTGAGACTCAGAGATGTCTCACAGCTTGAAAATAGAGGCCGGGCGCTGTGGCTCACGCATGTAATCCTAGCACTTTGGGAGGCCGAGATGGGTGCATCACCTGAGGTCAGGAGTTCAAGACCAGCCTGGCCATCATGGTGAAACCCCATCTTAAATAAATAAATAAATAAATAAATAAATAAATTAAAAAAGAGAAAATAGAAGAACCTAATTTCAAATCTGGGCAGTCTGATGCCAGAACCTGCCCTGTTCTGCACACTGAAAGTACAAAGAAAGACCCACATTCCTATCATTCCCTGATTAAAGGAATCCTTTGAGTAAATAGGATTTGAAGAACAAGGTTATGTGTACTCTAGGAGTACCTAACATTCATGATTTTATGAATTTAAATCACATTGACTCTTGGTCTTTGCCTTTCTCAAAGAAGTAATCCAGGGCTTTTTTTTTTTTTTCTTTTTTTTCTTTTACCATTGGAATATATCAGTGAATGTTAGTTTTAAGACATTGCAAACTAAAACCTGGTTTTAGAATTAGTCAATAATTTTAAGGGCATTAGATTAATCTGACTATCTAAAGCATCAGTTGCTCAAAATATTTTATCCTTAAATAAAATGCTATATAAACATCCACAGTAAAACAAGTATTTATATGCGCACGTGCACGCACACACACACACACACACACACACAAATGTATAGCTCAATGGTCTCTACTGAAATTACAAAATTAGAGGGTTTTAGCATTAATTTTTTTCCAAGTGTCTGCTTTGAAACTTTTAAAGAGGAATTGTGAGAAGTTTACAATCATGGGGTATAGGGGGTTTTGTGTGTTTATGAGTGAAAGAATTTGTGTATGTGTGGGGACAGGCTCACACCCACCTCCATGGTACATTTACTGCATTGGTAATGTACTTATTTACTTGCTTATGCCTCTACTTTTCTGCAACCTTCTTAAGGGCAAGGTGTCTTACTTCCCTTTGATGTCCTGGTGCCTAGTACAGTGCCTTACAAACATCTTCAATAAATGGTTGTTGAAAAAATTACTGAGAGAATGGCGGATGGTGTTGGAAGGAGTTGAAACTGTTCATTATGCTGTACATTAGCACCTCGGAGACATAACTTTGGGCTACTTGGCAGATGTGGGGTCTCCAAAGGAGAGATGGTTCCTGAAGAACCAAGGCTCACTGTCCTCCTTTCATTTGTGTCTCCACAGACCAAGGAAACTGGGAACAAGGACCTAGTAACCTCAATGGTGGGGCAAGAAAATGCTTTTACCAGCCAGGCTACTACTTCTCGTTTGTGGTATTTGGGTACAGTTTCAGGCACCAGTATAATTTGAACATGATAGCAACTTGTAGTTTATTGCTATGGCAAACCACTGAAAACCATAAGGCTCTGCTGAAAAGACGACAGAAGAGCCCGGTGTGGTGGTGTAGGCCTGTAGTCCCAGCCACTCAGGAGGCTGAAGCAGGAAGGTCACTTGAGGTCAGGAGAGCAGCCTGGGCAAAATAGTGAGACTCTGTCTCTAAATAAATGAATAATTAAAAATATGTTTTAAAAATTAAAAAAATGAAAAGAAAAAGGTAGCAATTATCATATAATGTAATGGTGAAACTGCAGGTCACTTTAGCAGCTTATGTGAATTAATCAAGGGTTTTTCTTTCTACAGAAATGAAAGGCACACATTTTTGAAAACAGAAACTATCCCTTCACTGCTTTTGGCAAATAATTGCATTATTATTCATTCTGAGAGGAGTAACTAGTTAATTATAGCATGTCACAAGTATTTTATGTGAGCCAAGGATTTGTAAGGCTGAGGACTGCTTGAATGCCTTTAAGGTTTTTTTTGTGTGTTTTCTTTTCTTTTCTTCTTATTTTTTCCAAGCTATCTCAGTCTTTGACATTTTGACACGAGATTACATAGTTCTCTTTTCTTCCAGGCTACAAAGAAAAAGAATCAGCCTTACTCGAAAATAATAGTTTCAGGGGTCTGTATGTGGTAATACTACCCTCTGAAAATCCCTCAAAGAAAATTAACATTGACTGAAAACATTAGCTCTCTGAATTATAAGACAGAAGAGAAATAGGAAATAATTTTTAAAGACCACTTGATGGAGTAAGGAACCTAAATTATAGGAGGTAAAAGGTAGCATTTAAGACAACTCACATACATTTATAACTATCTCATCAATGTTTTGGGGGGGTTTGACATTAATTTAATTCCCTGCCTCACTTAAAGTGGCTCTTCCACGGATGCTCTGCAATGAGTTAAATAAGCCTCTCTGTGTATTTAGAAGTGCCTTGTCATCTGCCAGAATGTGAGAATGCAGAACATGGCAGCTAGCAAATTACTTATTCATGTGTCTGGTTTGTGGCTGCCCTCTAATTTCACTAGATTTTGTTTCATCTATTAAACATGGCTGTCACTTATTCCTCTCTAAAGGTCCTTGACTCGGTGTCCATTCCGTATTTTGACCATACAATATTCCTAGTCAGTTTCAAAGCACCCAACTGTGCTGCAGTGAGGCTGGCTTTCTGGGTTGTTTTGGACCTTGACTGTGGTTTTGTTTCCCTTGAGGCTGTCTCTGGGGCCATTATGCAGACCCTCTCTGGCCTGGCCAGTAAATGAGGTCAGAGCGGCTGTCTGTGCTCCCTGTCAGATCCGTAATGGATGAACTGCATTATATTAATAACAGTAAAAACAGTGTGTACCTTTCATTCAAGATGCTTGTGATACTTTAAGCCCATTTACTCATTAACTCTCACATCACTCCTTTTGATGGAACTTGATTATAAGTATTTTATCTGTAAGGAAACTGCAGTGCAGGAATGACTGTGAATTGTGAGAGAATAAAATGAGGTAAAAGACATGAAAATGCATTGGAAAATAAAACCCTCTATTCAAAGGGTAGAAAAGCATTGACTGACTGGTAGGGCTAGTAAGTCTTTTCCCATATCGGGTCTCAGGTGACTTTTTTTTTTTTAACTTGGAGTGGGCAATCCTTTTAGTTTTGAAATCTAGGAGGAAAGAATAATGCCTTCTCCAGAAACATTACCCAGGACTGCACTCAGGTTTTCCAGGGTGGCCAGGCTTATCTTGCACGTGGAAAAAGCTTAGTTGCCATTAGTATCCATCTCTTTAGAAGGAGGCAAAACATAGAAGTTGACCCATTATATGTGGAAGGTCTTGGGAATACTGGGCCTCACTGATCAGAAATAGACTAGGACAACAAATAATCAATCAGAGGAAAACTGAGCTGCAAAACTCTTGCCCTTGGTGGCCCCAGAACTTTCAGAAACAGAATCACATATTGAAGAGGGGTAACTATTGCTGGGAAAGAGACTGATAGCTACATGTTGAAATAATGCCTAATTATACTAAATGTAGATCGAGAATTTGACTAGAGGTTGGAATTTGGCATTAGATAAACCTGTATTTAATGCAGGTTTTCCTACTGCTGGATGGCACTGGGCTACATAACTTTCCCAAGCTTTAGAATCCTCACCTATGAAAATGGAGATAATGACTCAAGACTATAGTCACTAAATGCATATCAACTGCTTACCAGTTTCTGAGAAGTTGTAATCAAATAAATATTGTCCATCATTAACTTCTGGCTTTCAAATCCTGGATTTCAAATTCTGGATGCATATCAAAATCTTCTGTGGAATATTAGAAAAAACCCAAAGGCTTGGGTTGCAACTCAGAGATTCTCATTTAGGAGGTCTGGTGTGAGGTTTAGGTAACCGTTGTTATTAAAAATGCTGCAGGTGATTCTGAAGTGCAGCCATGGTGAGTTGCAATTATATTGGATACTCTTTCTCACTCTCTAAGACTAAGAGATTTTCCAAATTTACTGTATGTAACATAGATTTATCATGACAAATTTTGGTGCAATAACATCGGGAGGTACATTCAGAAATCAGTATCTTAAAGCAAGTTAGCTCTTTCTGTGGGAGAAGGTTTGCATCCCTTATTGAGAAATTCCAGCTACTCTGCCTCCAACCACATCTTTTTTCTCGTTCCTATTCATTCCATTATAAGAAATTTAATGTTTGTGTTTCATGTATGCTATTCAGTGACATGCTTTAAAAGGCTTTATTCATATGACACATACTTCACGCAATATGTGTTTGGTGTCAGATGACAGGAACAGGTGATTAAACATACTGATCAAAAAACATCAGTGGCAGAGTGGTCAGCAGAATTAATTTGCCAAGTAAAACCAAAACCAAGCAGCAAAAAATGGGGGCGAAATTATCGCGAGGTTCTCCTGTGTCTGGCACCTCGCTCCAACTTCCTTATGACTCTTTTGTTTAATGCCATAAGATAGGGAGGAGGAGGTGGAAAGTGAACTGTCTGGAAAGAAGAATAGGATTTAGATGAAGAAGGGTGGTGGAGAGAATGCCTGGGGAAACGTATGGAGGAAGACAGTGTGCTGGGAGGCTCACAGATAGATCAGTCTGATTAGAACGAACTCTTCCCATCCAAAGTGGCTGAACACAACACCTTATACAGATTGCAAAGGGCCTCAATTCCAGTCCAAGGAGTGACCTTTGTCTTCTGGGAACTGGGGAGTCCTGAAAGCTTTCTGAGCACAGTGCGATGGAGAAGGTCAACATGATGAAAGCGGTACTTTAGAAAGATGATGCTAGCAGGAGAGTGCAGGCAGAGGGACTAGTTCCCAGGCTACTGCTGTTAGGTATAGGGACAAGGAAGGAAAGCCCCAGAGCCAGACATTAACTATATGGAAGAAAAGGAAGAATCATTAGGGCTTGGTGGCTTGATACTTAAGGCATATGATAGTGAAGTACTAAGGCAAAAATGTCACCACCATGTCATTCCTGCTCTACCCTTTGCTGCTTTTTTCCCCTGATTTGTAGTACATTCCAAACTAGAAACTTATTACAGGAGCTGCCAGGGAGGCAGCTGTGTGTGTGACTCAGGAAAGGTTTCTTTCCTCGTAGGGAGAGTTTTCTTTCTTCACTATTGGGATAGAAGCAAATAGGCTTCTATCACAACAGTGATAGGATGCAAGCATCCTTAGCTACAGTCGAAGGAGAACAATGCCTTGTATTAATGTGTACTGTGCCTGGTTCCAGGGTTGATTTAAAATGACTGGAACAAAACCATAGGGGCAGTAGAGACTTATTAATGACCACTGTGTTAGTGAGTAAACAAGCCTCCTTCCAAGGCAGAAGTTGCTCCTATGCCCCTCTTCAGTACATATGATAGATAGAAGCAGGATTTAACTCTCCATCCATTGTCATGGATCATGAATGCCTTTTCCTCAGGATTATTTTTTCTTTTTAGAAGTAGCTGCATTTACACCTTAAAATAATCAAAGCAAACAATTCTTCTTACTCATGTACATTTTTAAAAGTATCCTGAAGCAAAATTCCTCATTAGCATCATGTGGACGTGCTTGCTCATTAAGCTGGAAAACATATTCAATAACCAAGGGTAACTTTGTGATCACAGAGAAGTGTGGTTGCTCCAACTGGATGGGTCTTTATACACACCAGAGTCAGGAAGCATGCAAACCCAAGAATAAAAAATTGGAAGGAAAAACAATACAATAAAGTTACTAAAACAATCACTTTTGAATAATGTGATAGACTATATTCCCACTAGCTCCATTCTGTCATTATCATATTGAACGTTTAAGCACATTCCCAAGCACCAGGACTCCCACGCCCACTTTGGTGATTGGTGTGGCTTCATGTTTTTGATTTACCAACTGGCCCTCTGCACTATGCTTTCACTTGACAAAAGGCTTTTAGGAGTAAACGTGTATGAACATCATTACAGTTTAGATTTCCCACGAAACTGCAATTTCACATCATGCCCTTGGATTTCATCCATGAAAGATAAGAAATGACGGATGAATTATAGCTTTGCATTTTGATAAAATTGCTAGTTTGAAAATAATTGGCCACTACATTGCTCAGGTGGTTTTTATTTGTTTGGCTTATGTTTGTGTATCTTATTATAAGAGCACTCATAATAATTATTTTCAGAGAACACAAGGTAGTCCTACCAGGTGATATAGCACATCTCCTTTTGTTAGATAATTGGGTTAGTTATAGGATCTTTCATATTTTTTTTTGTTCCTTGGCTCTCAGGGAGCTCAGAGATAAGCAGTGAGTAAGTGTGTGTGTTGTGAGTGTGTATATAAAATGAATGACAGGTAGCATATGAAAACAACAAATCCTCAATTTAACAAGTTTCAATAGACCTTTTTCATCTTATGATATAAAGGTAGGAAAATAAGGTGACATTTGTGTACTTGCAACAAATCATCTGGAATTAATTCTTAGTGTTTTTGTAACATGTTATTTCCCCAATTGATGTTTGCTAAAGATTATACTGTTATAATTGAGTATAAAAATAAGGTACTAATTAAATCATGCTGGCATTAACTAACCCTTCATAATGAGAACTTATAGCAAATGTTTACCCTTTATGATTATATTAATCTTTTACTTATTAATTTTGGGGTCAATTTAATTTAAATTTACTTAAAAAATAATATTTAATACATATTATACCATGCTATAATAAATGTCATAATTGAATAAAGACAAATGTTTATAGGAGTACTTACTGTACCTGAAACCTGGAAAGATAGGAGATATAATTAATGTAGGAGAATGCCTTAATTTTATCTTTAATGTTATGGTTCTTAAGAAAAGATCAAAAGTAAATATGCTAAATGTTTGCATCTCTTAAAGTTAGGTGGTAGAGCACAAGTATTATATTACTTTTGATAGTTTCAAAACACTGTACTTTATCATTTAAAATAAAAATATTAGGTTTGACATTTTGCTTAAAAATGATTAAATTGCCAACCTTGGTAAATAGTTTTTGCATGATTTTGGTCAGAAAAGTTCATTTCTAAGCTGTTTAAAAAGTTTACTTCTAAGTTGTTTAAACAAAATTCGGAAAAGAAATATGTGCATGGAGACATTCCACTGGACCAAGACAATGTTTCTTTGTAAATAACTGTTTTTTATTTATTTATTATACTTTAAGTTCTGGGGTACATGAGCAGAATGTGCAGGTTTGTTACATAGGTATACGTGTGCCATCGTGGTTTGCTGCATCCATCACCCTGTCATCTACATTAGATATTTCTCCTAATGCTACCCCTCTCCTATCTCCCCAGCCCCTGCTATCCCTCCCCTAGACCCCCACCCCCTGACAGGCCCCACATGTTCTCATTCCTAAGGGGGTGTTGAACAATGTAAATAACTATTTAAGATTGAGTTTAATACTCACTTATGAGTGAGAACATGCGATGTCTGGTTTCTGTTCTTGTGTCACATGGACACAGGGAGGGGAACATCACACACCCACACACTGGGGTCTGTCTCGGGGTGGGGGACTAGGGGAGAGATGACAGGGGGTGGGGGGATAGAAGAGGGATAGAATTAGGAGAAATACCTAATGTAGATGATGGGGTGATAGATGCAGCAAACCATCGTGACATATGTATACTTATGTAACAAACCTGCATGTTTTGCACATGTACCCCACAACTTAAAGTATAATAAAAAAATTAAAAAAGTTAATGAAAGTGGAAAGAAAAGATTGAGTTTATGTCTGTATAAAAGCGACTTTCAAGTAGTTTATTATATGAAGGGAATCATCCCTCTCTTTCTCCTCATCTTACGTGTTTGCCCACTAAAATGTTAAACTCAAAAACACATGGTGGCATTTTAGTTTACAGGCTCAAACCAGCCATTCCTCATTGACTTCCTGCGGTATTGCCGGTGAGTTTTGATTGCTCTGAGAGAGGACTGTGTGGCCAGAAATAGTTGTGAGCTATTCTGAAACTCTCGGGATGAAGGACTTTAAGTAGAAATGTTTGAACGTTTTGCCTTGAAATAAAAATGCTTCTGAGTTCCTCACAAATATTAAGCTTTAAAAAGTAAGAAAGGAAGAGATCTGTGAGTACCTTCCTAGAGTGAACCCCAGGTAAGGTCCTCTTGTCAAAGATGTTTGGAGGTCTGCAATTATCACGGTCGCTTTTTCTCCCTTTTTTTCCCCACCTAGGAATATACATTTGAGTGCACCACAGATCACATTCAATTCAGTTGAATCCCATAGGTGTAGCTGAGCACCTACTTGGTAACAGGTACTACGCTGACCACCAGAGACAAAGATGATGCTTGTGATTGCAGCTGGTAACAGAGATCACAACAGAAGGAGGAAACAAATACTCATAAAGCAGAGTCATCAGAGCTTGGCTTTGTTAGCATGAAGACATATTTTGCTATCACTGAAGACTAATAATTACTTCCACCTGGCAGGCACAGAAAGCTTTCACAAAGGATGGGATGCTTAAGCTGGAACTCGGAAAAGGGGTAGAATTTCAGTAGTTGGTCTCCCTGGTGACTTGTAACAAGAGGACACGTAAATCCTTTCTCTACTGAGGATTTCCGCCTAATAGTGTCATTCTCGTTCTCATCCCAGATGAATCAAGTAACCCAGAATTGTATTTTAACTCAAATCTATTATTTACTCAAGAAGCATTTTTTAGGTACTGATAATGGGCTGAACTCCTCATTGCAAGATTCACGGGTCTGTGTGTTCTTCATTAAGCCGAGGGAACAAAACAGGTTGGAGATTAAGTGACTAAAGCTACAGATAAAGAAGCAAAGAACCTAGGAGCATCCACCCCAGGAAGGAAGCATGCCCAAATGATAAACAGCATGGTTGGAGCTCTGGACTCTTAGGAATCGCTGAATAATTACTGAGTGGAAGGACACTAAAGAAATGCTGAAAAATCAAACAGGAATCCCCATGAATCCATTCATTCACTCAGCCATTCTATGTGGAGTGGCTACTCTGTGCAAAACACTGTGCTGGGGGCAGGGAAGGCAGAGGAACTTGATAAATTCACATAGGAAAGGATCTAGCAGAGGAGAATCAGCGAAGGCTGCCAGGGTGGTAGGAAGACAGGAATGAACTGGATGAACCATCCATGTTGTTCTTAACCCCAGATGTACAAAATGGTTCTGCTCTTGGCTTCATCTCAGAAGGCTTTCTAAGCTGCATAATCAAATGTAGACTTTTTTTTTAGTAATAGTAAATGGACTCTACAGGAATGTAATATGTTTTTAAATGAGTGTTTTGAATTCCTTCTAAGAGGAAATATCATTTTAATAAAACCAATAAGCTATTGACAAATACTAGAGTTATCATCAGTTATTACCTAAAATTTGGCAACATTTTTAATATTTTAATTTGTTTGGTGATTGTATATATTATATATAGTGTGTAAGGGAGATCAGATTCATCCTGATCCATTCTAGTCATCCGTTTTATAATCGTCTTTATAGTCAGTCTTCTATTTTAAGCAAGCTCAGTTATAATCTCTTTAAATTCAAAATATTTTTTATTTTTACATATTTTATCTTGTTTTCAAAGTACATATCTTTAAGTGCCATGCTATATATGGACATAGAATAAAACATAAATTCTGTTTAAATAAGTTACAGTTGATTACAATTTAAAATCACTGGGTGATAACTTTTGTTGTGTCTCTGAATAGTATGTGTCCTACACCTGTCTCACTGACATAGGTCTACTGAGAATGGAGAATTATTAGGCAGGCAGATTTGAAGCTTGCTTAGATTATCATCAGACGTATTCAAGGTACAGTGGGACCTATGCCAACAAACCATGCGGGATACTTTCATTATTCATCCAAATGTTGCATTAGCTAGGGGCCCCTTCACAGGAATTGAAGTTTAAGCTTATGTTTTCCTTGATAAAATGTTAGCCATAAATAAATGAACTGGTTTTTTCTCTAATTTAGGATTTTTTTCCTAATATGCAAAAGTACTTTTAAAATGTAAAGTTCTAATCAAAAGTAACAGAATACAATTAAAAATGTGTAAAATATGTAGAAAGAAATGTGATGATTTTAACTTTGTATGCATACTCATAGATCACAGAGTCACTTGGATCACAAAATATTCATTATTATTGTAATATTAAGAAAAACTATCAGTATATAAATTGGAATATAAAGGTATAGAAAAATCAGTAAAAGTGTATACTAATTAAAAATACTCTTTCTTGATTATAGAAAAACCTAGAGGCTAGTCCAGAATTAGGATACTAAGATGCTCAGGATATGAAAACAGCAAAAGATAAGTCCACATGTATAAATTACCAGGGAAATAAAAGAGCTTCTGAATTGCTCTCCCATTTCTACTTTGCCTTTCCTCAAGTCAGCTAGGGCAATGCCTTTAAAACGTAAAGGAGAATCATTCCCTTGCTCCAAATCTAGCAAAGGCTTTCTCCCCCTGGACCATAGAATAAACCTGTAGTTCTTACCATGGTTCATGAGGCCCTGTGCGATCTGTGTCCTGACGACCTATCCCATTTTATTTCTGATCAATCTAATATACTCTTTCCGTGCTCAACCACACTAGACTTTGACTGCTCCTCCAACATGCCACATGCTTCCGCCACCACCACTTTTTTACTTGGTGTTCCCTCTGCCTGGAATGTCCTAATCTCAGATACTTGCATGGCTCAAATATTACTTTTCTGAAAAGCCTACCCTGACTGCCCTATCTAACACAGCACCAATTTCATCTCTGAATCGTGGTATGATACTACACACTTGAATTTTTTTTTTTTTTTTTTTTTTTTGAGACAGAGTCTCACTCTATCCCACAGGCTGAAGTGCAGTGGCATGATCTTGGCACACTGTAACCTCTGCCTTCTGGGTTCAAGTGATTCTCATGCCTCAGCCTCCCAAGTCACTGGGATTATGGCGCCCGCCACCATGCACAGCTTAAGTTTTGTATTTTTAGTAGAGACAGGGTTTTGCCATGTTGGCCAGGCTGGTCTCGAACTCCTGACCTCAGGCGATCCACCCACGTCAGCCTCCCAGAGTGCTAGGATTACAGGCATGAGCCACCACGCCCAGCCCATACTTGATTTTTTTAATTGTCTGTTTTCTTCACTAGAATGTACACTTATACATACAAAGTGACCTCATCTGCTTTGTTCAGTGTTGTATTTTTCACTAGAACAATGGTTGATACAAAATAGACACTTAATAAATATTTGTTGAAGAAAATGTATAAATGAATGAATACATTCTGAATTTAAAGTATGCTTAGATTTCAGTGACCTAGACATAAAGTTTAGATTCAAATTATATGATTCATTAGATCAATGCATGTTGTTTTAATTATCAAAAAAGTATTAGTTCATTTATACATATGATAAATATTTGTTAATTTTTATTAAATGCTTAGTTTAGTGGATGTGCAATAGATATTTGTTGAATAAATGGAGTACCTACCATGTACAAGTTAATAGACATTTTGGTATTTAATTACCAAACAATGGTCCAAATACCCCTAATAGGTAGAATAGATTATTTTAAACATGATGAAGAATTTCATGCCCTAAAGATCAGTAATCAGTGAGAACAGTTAAGGTTCCCAGAGTTTGAGAGCCCTAGGATACATGCAGTGCATACAATTAGCCTTTTCATTATCTCTGTACATTCTTTAATATGTATTAAAAGCCATATTATATAATTTTCATATTTTTTCATTGTGATGCCCAAAATAGCTTAGATTCTCTGTCTGAATCTGCTTATTCTGAACAAAAACTCAATCAGCCTTTTCTTTCAATGGTTACTTAATCTACCAATCTTTGTTATCAGTGTCCTTAAGATCATCTATCCTTCAAAGTATGACTCCATATTTATTCCAGAGGTGGAAAATGATTGAAGGTTACTGTCTGCCTTAAGCCTTTCCTAGCTGAGCAGTTTCTTCATCTTTAGGCAATTCAGTATATGTCTAATTTAAGTAATTTGATCATTTGATTATTCTGATCTGACTTCTGATTATACTTGCATCAAGACATATATTTCATTTCAAAGAGGCAGGGACAGCTACTGAAAAACGAATAAACTTGGGCCTGTTTTGGTTGAAAGTACTTTCTGTGGGTTCAAAAGTTTAGGTAGAACAAGATGAAAAATGAGTATCAATGTATTACTTATGCAACTATTATTAAATCATGGACTGCAACAGAAGGCATGTTAAATATTATAAAAATACTTTGAAGTGAAACATGTTGCCTTTTTGCAGGCAATGTTTTTATTTTGACTATGGTTTCTAGAGCCTACTACTCATAAGCTATCTTTGCAGTAAACGTAGTTAAGGCAAGCAAATGCAAAGCAGATAATACCTCCCTTTGCTTGCTTAGAGAGATTTCTTAGGCAGCAATGTTCTTCTGCCTTCCTGATACATGTGTTCTACCTGGGGAGACAGCATGCTGTTAGCTTCGTGCCTACTTAACATTAGGGATTGGGCTGTATCTTGATATGTAAGGTTTTGGCTAAAAAAGATTATAAAAATTGAATCTAAAAATGATAGCTGTGATTTGTTATTGGAATATTTTTATTGACAGAGGGACATTAAAATGGCTCAATGGTATTCAAGAGGCTGTCACTGAAGTTTTTTGCCAGGCTGGTAATGACTAAAATGTATATAGGGTTTTAGATGCTCACTCCAAACTTGGTCCATTTGGCTACATAATTTGCAATATGTGTGCCCCTTTAAAAAAATATATAATTAACACTGCAACTGTGGCTAAATTGCACGTATTAGGGTATACTTTTTTTTTAGGGTATAGTTTTTTTAGAGGCTAAAGAATAATTATCATGTTCACAATGTTTTTAAGAAGCAGAAGGCACAAGCGTTTTATATATAATACTTTGAGGTAACTGTATTTAAACAATCCACACTAAATAAAAGGGCAACTATGTTTTTAAAAGATAATACATATGCAGGAAACAATAGTGACCACTTAATAAGTAGCTGAAAACATTTGACATTTAGGAGAAAGTTCATTTCTATGAGAACATACATATGATTTTACTTGGAATCATATTCAGGAAAGTGGAACCAGGACTTTCAGGTTGCTTGAGAGACTAGGGTCCATTCTCTTTTCTTTGAAGCATAATTCCAGTGTCACAAATGCTGGTGGTGTCTCACTGTATCATAATACAGTGTCATAGTTCAAGCAATCACTGTGTCAGCCTAAACTAACTGAAAGTATAGGCTTGCAGTCTTAGAAAACAAAAGAAGTTTTTACAGGACAAGACACTTAAAATAATGTTGTTTAAATATAAGGCCTGTTCAGAGATATACCAATGTATCTCTTCAATGCCTTGGGTCACACAGGAAGGTACTCACTTTTTAGCCTACAAATTCTGAAGACTACTTTAAATAGAGGACAATGATGGTACCAATATTTGGGACCATGGCCATATCATAGGACAGAACTTGTGCATGGACCAAAGCTGATAGAATCCCATGAATTGAGAGATACAAGTGAATATGGCCATACTGCCCAAGGTAATTTATAGATTTAATGCTATCCTCATCAAACTACCAATGACGTCCTTCACAGAACTGGAAAGAAACACTTTAAACTTCTACTATGGAACCAAAAAAGAGCCCGCATAGCCAAGAAAATCCTAAGCAAAAAGAACAAAGCTGGTGGCATCACGCTGCCAGACTTCAAGCTGTGCTACAAGGCAACAGTAATTAAAACAGCATGGTACTGGTATCAAAACAGAGACATAAACCAATGGAACAGAACAGAGGCTTCTGGAGCAACACCACACATCTACAATCATCTGATCTTTGACAAACCTGACAAAAACAAGCAATGGGGAAAGGATCCCCTGTTTAATAAATGGTGTTGGAAAAACTGGCTAGCCATGTGCAGAAAGCAGAAACGGGACCCCTTCCTGACACCTTACACTAAAATAACTCCAGATGGATTAGGGACTTAACCATAAGACCTAACACCATAAAAACCCTAGAAGAAAACCTAGGCAGAACCGTTAAGGACCTAGGCATAGGCAAGGACTTCATGGCTAAAACACCAAAAGCAATGGCAGGAAAAGCCAAAATAGACAAATGGGATCTAATTAAACTTCAGAGCTTCTGTACAGCAAAAGAAACAATCATTAGAGCGAATTGGCAACCAACAGAATGGGAAAAATTTTTTGCAATCTACACATCTGACAAAGGGCTAATATTCAGAATCTACAAAGAACTGAAACAGATTTACAAGAAAAAAACAAACAAACCCATCCAAAAGTGGGTAAAGCATATGAACAGACACTTCAAAAGAAGACATATATGAAGCCAACAAGCATAAGAAAAAATGCTCATCATCACTGGTCATTAGAAAAATGCAAATCAAAACCACATTGAGAAACCATCTCAAGCCAATTAGAATGGCAATCATTAAAAAATCTGGAGACAACAGATGCTGGAGAGGATGTGGAGAAATAGAATCACTTTTACACTGTTAGTGGGAGTGTGAATTAATCCAACCATTGTGGAAGACAGTGTGGTGATTCCTCAAGGATCTAGAAATCGAAATTCCATTTGACCCAGCAACCCCATTACTGGGTATGTCACTGACTATGTACCCAAAGGACTATAAATCGTTCTTTTGTAAAGACACATGCACACACATATGTTCATCGTGGCACTGTTTACAATAGCAAAGACCTGAAACCAACCCAAATGCCCGTCAATGATAGACTGGACAAAGAAAATGTGGCACATAAACACCATGGAATACTATGCAGCCATAAAAAACAATGAGTTTGTGTCGTTTGTAGGTACATAGATGAACCTGGAAACCATCATTCTCAGCAAACTGACACAAGAACAGAAAATCAAACACTGCATGTTTTCACTCATAGGCAGGTGTTGAAGAATGAGAACACTTGGACACAGAGGGGAGTATTACACACTGGGGTCCACTGGGGGGGGCTATAGGAAAGATAGTGGAAAGGAGGGTGGGAGAGGGATAACGTGGGGAGAAAGGTCAGGTATAGATGATGGGGGGATGGTGGCAACAAACCACCTTGCCATGAATGTACCTACACAGCAATCTTGCATGATCTGCACATGTACTCCAGAATCTAAAGTACAATTAAAAAAAAGAGATTTAAAAAAAAAAGAAATAAGGGTATAGGGAGCTGAATAGGATGATTTTCATTTTCATTCAACATTGTCTAATTAACTGGTGAATACCTGTCTACATTTGTTTATTAACAATTCAAAATTAAATTAGATTGGTCAAGGGTCATTTATTTTATAATCTTTTTGGACACTAGAGTTTGATCATGGCAACTCAAAACTCTTCAGTATCTACCTGCATAAGGCACTCAATCAAACGACTAATATCACTTTAATCTCATGCCTCATCAACTAAAACATGAGCTGTGAAACAGTAATACTCACTCCTGGCTTAAGAAGGCCCTGCTCTTAGTAGATGAAATATGCCACGGATCCTGTGAGTCCATCTTACAGCCTTTCACACTTTCATCCATGTCCTTTTAGCAGCTAGTTATTAGAAGTCCAGTGAAATAGGATGTTTCTCTTTTGCAACCAGTGAATGAAAATCAGAGTCCGAAAGGTGCTATCCTCAAATGGACTGAGAAAAAGAAGCTAAGTTGTGTTTTCTTGAGCATTATCAAATATTAGATCTTCCAATTGAGTAATAAAGAAGCATGGCAGAAAGCTACAGAAGAAAAATTGCAAAGCAGAATTTTAGTGTTTTCATTCATGTAGTAATTTACTCAACAGATCTGTGCTGAATAGCTAACAAGTGGCATCACTGTTTTTTGGATCCAAAGATGGGCAAGACAATACCCTATAGTTAAGAGGAAGGGCCAAAAAAGTAATTACAGACTGTTGTTTTAGAGGCAAATCCAAGGCTGCACGACTAACTGAGCTTGGGGTGTGGTGGAGTGTCAAGGTTTCCTAGAGAAGGAATATAAACTGAATAGGACTTGGTTGGGCACAGAAGTGGGAGACAAATCTCCAACATAGAGGAAAGAATTGATGCCCCGCATAACTTGGAGGTATGCACGGAGGCACGAAGCCATCGTTTGAGGAGCTATAGGTGTCTTGGTAGAGCTAGAGGTCCCCACGCACCTGCGAGAGGAGTGCGGTGAGGCTGGAGGGGCAGGAGGGGCCAGATCACGCAGCAGGTATATGACCTGCTAAGGACTTTGAAATTAACCATGTGGTAGGTGTATGGCCTGCTAAGGACTTAGAAGACACAGGGAGCTTTGACGAATGGGAGCAGAAGAATGGCAGGAAGAGATGCCTATTCCGCAGGAGGAATAGGAATCTATTAGGGAGATTGAGACAGGAAGCAGAGAGACCAGTTCAAAAGCCATATATCAACATAGTGGAGGAATGAGGCCTGGATTAACTATGTGATTATACCTTTTGGCAGCACTCAACACAGATGATCTTTCTTTTCTTTTTCTCACGTTTTGTGTGACCACTCTCTACTGGTTTTCCTTGTACCTCTGTCTCCCCCTTCTCAGCCTGTTTAATACCTCTTTTTATCTTTTCTGCTTTATAGGTTGGTGTTCTTCAAAGCTCAATCCTAATTCCCCTTTTCCTTTCTTTGCGGTTTTTCTCTAGGCAATCTCTTCTATTCAGTCTGACAAGTTCAAATTTATTTTTCCAGGCCAGAGTCCACCAGAACCCAGCCACTAGAATTCAACTGCCTGCTTCACATATCCACTTGGGTGTCTTACTGGCATTATAAACTCGCATTAAAAATTAAAACATTGTTCCTTTCACAGAAGTTTGCTTTTACTTGAGTTGACCACCCCCCTCAGTAATTGGCATCTACATTCACCACGTGGTCAGGTTCGAAGCCTACGAGTCAGAGTTGATATATCCTCTCTCACCTCTCACTCGAATCTTTCACCTCTTTACCTCACTTTCCTCACTGCTACCTCAGGTGACAAGCTTATCAAAGATAACAAGCCTTTGGTTGTTGATGGAGTCAGAGCAAGAGATTGGAGGGGAGGGGAGTTTTTACCATTTGATTCTATGAGGATAATAAATTCCACTGGAGTCTGTAAAAATGCAAGCCTTGTTAGAGGCAGTTTTTGTTTAACCGAGTCTCGGATTTCTATCCTCTCTCAATAAACAAATATTCTTTCTAATTGGCAAAATTCATTTGAGATAGCCAGGAGAAAAAAAATCTATCTAACTGTGTTAGAACTTCTACACATCAAAAAGTGAGAGGTAAAGGGCCTCAACGTTTCCTCTTTGCTTTTAGCTTATCCTTATTGCATTAAATTTCTTTTTACCCTTACATATTGAGACACCATAAATAACCACTTCCTGATTCTCCTTTCTTCTCAGTTTTATAAACATTTCTCACTTATTCATATTCTTTATTCATTTAGAGTAGTTGTATTTCTTCCCCTCATTTTTATTCAACCATTACGAAAAGAGGATTTGATTGACATCATCCTGCTGAATTGGTGTCCTATAGCTTGGCAATGCCGGGTGAGGATCAGCTGGAAATGGTGCTAGACTAAATCTCCTCTCCTCTTTTTCCCTCTTGCCCTTCCTCACCCAAATCCCCTGATGATATCCGTTTGAAACTTTGATTCAATACATTTTCAGGCAGCAAAATATAATTATTTAAACCTTTTAAATTCATGAATTTGAGAATCTCATGCATTAACTGGAAAAATTATAGTTTTTCCATGATTTAGGCAAATTTCTGTTTGTCCACTTGTCTTTTTTTCAAGGTAGCAAAATAACTTGGCTGTGTTTATGCAGTAGCCAGGACATGCTAAAATCTTATTCTTAATTTGCTGTACTTATGTGATCAATTCCTTCTAGCCACGACATTATTATGTAATATTATTATTATGTAATATTATACTCAGTTACACACATTCATATAACATCCACTGTACTGCTTGGTATTTAAAGCAAAATATTCTTAGAAATAATTTTATATTTTGTACACATCTATTATAAATAAAACAAATAAGTAAATAAATATCTAGTTGATATTTTTCTATTAGACAGTCAAAATTGCAATATATTATGTTGAATTTTTTTGTATGTTAATCATCACATGCCGTCTATTTGATTTTAGTAAAGGAGTAGAATAGGCTATAGTTTTTTTTTTGCTTGTACTATCAGAACTCTTAAAGCATAAAAGATGTAATAAATTACTCAACACATCTTCATTAGAATCACTGTTGAGAAGTATTAGAAATCTTTTCATTTAGGCAAGTTATACAAAATGTATTCTTTCAGCTCACAGTGCCTTCAAATATATAAATATGTAGTTACTGATCTCACTTTGGAAACAATTCAAATAACGAAAAAATAAAGCCATATTGCATACCAGGAAATTAACTTTGACTTAATTCTGAGCTTAAGGAAGGGAAGATAACTCTACCATAATGGCTGCACATTCAGAAAAAATAATGTGGATGTAAAAATAGTTTTGAAAATTTGTTTTTAGAATTGCTTCCTTCCCCTGAAATGATGATTATAACATGCACAAAATATTACACTTTTAAATGTTGTCTTCTTATTTTTTTCCCTTTCAGGGTCCTTGTATTTTGCATTGGCTTTTCCTGATGATATAGTTATATTCAAGTTTGCACATTTTTCTTTACTAAGAATAAAAGGCATTGAAAAGGTGCTGGATGGTGATTCAATAGGACAGACAAGGTTAATCTAATAATTAGAATAATGTATAAACTATGTTCAAAATGATTAGAACACCACGTGGAGAATTTGTTTCAATGATGAGAATAATTTTAAAGGACTTCAGGTTTCATAACGTGAAAAAGTTAGTGCAATTATACTATTTTTCTTTGCTCACATGAAGTGCTCTCTTTCAGAAATGTGTCTGAGCAGACATACACACTAAAATAGTAGGTTTCATACTATGCTTCTAGGAAACCATTCTGTTGGGAGCAGAACCAAGATGTTCTGCCACTAAAATAAAATAATAGCAGCTTTTTTCCAGGCTCAGAGGAAAACAAGTTAAAAAAGAAATTTTTCTGAATTGTAAGTTTTTCTTCCCTACCCTCTTTTTTCTAGTATTGTTGGTTCTTCAATTTGCCTAGTGGCATGTGCTGCTAAATCCAACAAGATGAATGAACCAAGAACACACAAGAAACAAGATAAATCTTACATATGTTAATTCTCAAATATATGTTATGAATCGTTACTTTTTATGTGTGGAGACTTGCATACATATACAAAGTCATATTTCTGCAGATGAATTTCCTTCTAATTCAATTCAATTAAAATATCATTATTTCATGAATATTTTTTAACAAATATCAGGATTTTCAGGTGCTCAAGGACTTAAATATGACTGCAAACCACTGAATTATAATGCTAAATTTACTTATTATACATCTATATTTAGTGTAAATTCCAATCCAGGTATTTTCAACTATATTTGAGAATCAGGAGTAAGTATGATTGATTATATCTTATATTGTTTGAGCTCATGAATTTCTCTGAAATAGCAAAGAAAATACAAAGATAGAAAATGCATTAGCCCATGTCTGTGTTGGGAAAGTTATTTTCAAAAAGTGTTATGGTAAGGGATACTATTAATGGTTGCATATCTAATTTAACTTGAGACCTTGAAGATGGTCTCTAGTTTGCATTCCATTAAAAGTTTTTAATAAGATTTCAACAAAAATAATAATAAAAGCATTCCATTTCACCTTTGCTTCTCCTTAACAATTCAAAGTATCAATTATAATATAACCTTCATTTGACTTGCAACCATCTCTGTGTCTGTGCTTTCAACAGCATATTGAATTGTATGCTAATACTTTAAAGCCAAAAATACATTTCTTGTTTTACTTTTGAACTTTTGTTCTATTTTAAAGTGACCTCTCAACTACACTATTTAATAGTTTTTCTTAAGCATTGATCATTTAGAATAGATTGAAAAGCATATTAAAAAGTTTAAGAATACCCTGGTCTTCCCTTAACATCTTATTGAGACTGTATCTTTGCAACCACACGTATTGTCCTTCTTTTTAAATTATCACACCAATACTACTCCGGGGTTGAGGACACTTACTCAATTTTCTTTGATTTTACCAGTCACTTTCCTAGGAGAACTGATCACAGGGCTCTTAGAAGAACTAGGCTGAAGCAGGACATCAAAGAAAGAAAATGGAATTTTGATTATTGAAGTTTCCAGAGTTCTTCCTCCCTTTAAAGAAGTATAGAAATTAAGAAAGGGAATAGAATAAAATTTGAAAAGAAAGAAAAATGAGAAGATATAGAAAAAGCCAAAGGGTGAAACAGACACAAGAGAATTATCTTTCAAAGCAGAGTCTACTGTTCCTAGATTTTCTTATTACCCTTGATTCCTCAGTTAATCAGTGAATAAACCATAAATCCTCTTTTCTCAAAGTCTGGCCTGCAAAGAAGATAAACTAGGGGACTCTGGGAATCGGCTTCAAATGGGCAGGGTGGTGGAGAGATGAGTCTCCACCAAAGTTAGCCCCAATGGGAGCGATCACGTGGGGTATGTGGACTGCAGGCTGGTTAGTTAGGGTAGTTTGCAGAGAGAACTACAAATATTTCAGGGATATTTTTGTCAATTTAACCTACTATGTTGAAAATGCAACAGAATTTGTAGTTTATTTATTACCAGTAAATAGCCTTAACTGTTTGGGCCGTGGTGAGAAGAGCTTCTACACAGCTCCCAAGTGACACCTAAAGACAGAGATAAGTCCTAGTATAAGAAAATTAAGGCTCATGTTAGAAGGAGACATACAAAATTGATTTATACTCTATGTTCCTTTGTCTTGTCATTATTTAGAAAGAAAAGATTAATTAGTGGAAGCTGTATCTTGCCTGTATATGACATGTATTTTAATTAATAGCCAATTAAATTGCTAGCTTTTCTTCCTAAAAGCCAGTGTTTGACTTATACATTGTCAATAAATTTAAGGGGGATAAAAATAAAAGCAAAACTACATGCTCCGGCGCATGTATGGAGTATACACCTGTGGGGTGAACATACTGATTGGAAGTGGGAAAGAGTTTAGGAATCAGATAAGAGAAAAGCATACTAGGAATCAAGATCAAAGAGCCAGTTAAGGAGGCCTGGGGCTTTGTTAATAAGCAAGGCTTGGATGACTTAAAGACTGTCTTCCTAGTTACTAATTTTGTAGTATATGTGGGTCCCTGACTGAAAGAACAGAGACCACAGTAAACCTGAGATCACTTTAAAGGATCACCTTGGCTAGACCTGAAGTGGAAAGAAGAGATAGCAAGACACAGTTTGATAGGAGAAGATCCAGGACTCCATGCGCCGTAACTAAGAGTGACAAGATGCAAGCAAAAGTGTGGATTTGGAGAACTACTCCAAGAGCATCATAATCCTTGGTAACACTGGGCTGTGGAGAAGAACTTCAAACAAAAAAGGAGCAGGGGCAGATGGAGGTGTGGGAAATCTAAGGAATTCTGAAAATCTGAGTGAGCTGAAGTAAAGAGGACAGAGGTCTTCAAATACGGAAAAAACAAATACAGGGACTAAGTCCTTAGCTCACAGCTTAGTTCTTTCATAATTCAGTTGCCATTGTTCCATTGTTGTCTATGAGTAAGATTTGTAGAAGAGAAGCCTGATGTCATTCTCATTTTTGTTCCTCTATAGGTGCCTAAGTTGCAACTGCATTTCACAGAAATCCCCTTGTGCAGGGTTTAGGGTTACTGTTGGCCCGTTCACTGGAAGTGAAGCTATACCCATGCGACTCTGTACATCTGTTGAGAGTGCCAGGTGCAGCACCTTCACTTGCTGCCTCACTTTATTGGTGTGGGGCAGCAGGGAGGGCTGCAGCTTCTCAAGCTCCCACTAGACCTCCTCCATCAGCCTCTATGAGTTCAAAGCCAGGTGTAGCTTCATAATAAAGGTGTCATCTTGTACATGTCTTCACTGAGGTTGAAGGCTAGGAGAGAATGTGGTCCAGTTTGTCCTTGCAGGTTCCAGTTTGTCCTTGACTCACATTCAACTTTTCTTCCTGATTGATGACCCTGCTGATCTATAGCAACGTTGGGACCACCCCAACATGAGAGGCAACCCCCTTCCATGTACTGCGTGACTACTTCACCAGAGCTCACAAATGTGTAAGGGCTTATCTTCATGAAAAATCTCTAATTTGTAACTTTCATAATGGTTCTGTTTCTTTGGTTGAACTCTTCTGAGAGCGTAGGTAAAGTGTTTCTTTGTCCCTGGATATTTGTCAGTTTTTCTTCTCTGTCTTTATAATTAAAAACATATTTTATGATATGTCTCAGAGTGGGCATCTATTCACTAATTCACTAATTTTTTTGTTTGTTTGTTTAAATAGGCACTGAGCTTTTGTTTTTTGGATTATTTACTTGGACTCAAGAAAGCAGTTTTTGAGTTATCTCTTTAGTTTCAACTGTTTATCAACAACACTCTTTATTGGATGTTTACTGCTTGACAGGAGCTATGCGAACTGCTTTATATAGGTTAATTCTTTCTCTTATTATAATACCTTATGAAGTATCTCCCAATGAGTTACATTAAGTATTATGTTGGATTTCCTTATGTGCGTTATGAAGTATGGAAAATAGAAAAGACGTTGAAGATTTTTTGGTCTTTCTTTTTTTTTTTTTTTTGACTTGCTTATTCATCTTTGAATAACTCCTGATTTACCAAACCTAGTTTGCCAATATGCAATTTGTGTGGATTGTGATTTATTCTATTTTCTGTTTACTTGCAAACTGGCCATATTCCTTTTTTGTCTATGTTGGCAGGTTGATGGACAAAGTTCTCAGTTCAAAACCAAGTGCCTAGGCTTTTATCTAAAATGGAGGACCTTTCCCCTCTAAGACATGAATGGATTGAGTACACATAAATCTACAATCATAGATATTCTCAACATCCATGACTCTGTCTATATCTGCTACCTCTTCTACCTGTAGCATTTTTTTCCCTTGTGGGAACTACATCAACCCCAGGTACTTCCTATGTCATGCCTAATTATACCCTACAAACTGTAATTTCTGCCTGAGCTTTGAGAGAGAGGTGACAACTCATGGGAAGGAGAAAAAAATGACAGGATTCTGTTTTTCTCCAAAAGGAACATTAATCTAGAAAGAAAGGCTGCACAGTTTTTGATTGGTTTATTCTTATGTTCTTCAAAATAGGTTGGAGGTAGGGATGGGCACTCTGTTTCTGTAGGCAAAGAAATGGAGGGTGTTGATTAATTTTTTAAATCTAGTTTTATTGGCTTTGTGGTTATGGTAGTTTGTCTTTTTTATATCTCTGTCTATCTGTCTGTCTATATTCTATCTTCTACCTACATTTCTAGTTGTTTTATTAGTTGGGAAAATTTCATTAGATCTGCTAGTCAGACACAGAATTAAACTGGGAGAGCTTTCCTTTCATCACCTCTATAGACCCTTTTTAGTATGTTTCTATTATCCTTAGATTATCTGACTTTGGGGTAGACTATACTCATTGGAGGAAGGTTTAGCACTTCTCATTGATTAAAGATAATCTCAAGCTTCGAAGTGATTAAAAGGCATGCTAAAGAAAGATTAACGCTAAATAGAATGTTTCTTCTGGAATTCTGTGAAAGAACACTGCCAAGGGGACAGTCTGCTGATGAAAGTGCGACAAATTCACAGATATTCCTTCTGACAGTCACAAATCTCCTATGCATATCTTTATGATTGCTAAGGCACAATATTCCCATATTTCTTTATTCATAGGATAAGTTTGAATGTATTTTCTATACATGAGGGTTTTCCAGCTGATTTATCATAAATACTAAAATAGAATTGTATTTTATGGATACTTCCCACTCTTCATTCTACTATGAGCTGAATTAAGTCAACACAAGATGTATTAAGCCAACACATTATTTCAATTTATATATAGCATAATATTGTATTCTATAAAAAATTCAGGAGTGCCCTTCAGTATTTTGTTCTTTTTGTTTTGCTTTTAAAAATATGGTGGATTCTTGTTCTTTTATAAGGAGAAAGAGAGAAGCTGTAAAACGTATCAAATTAAGTAAAATGCTTCCTTATAATGCATGGTATACCACAGAGCTGTCTCAGGCATGCGGAGAACACTGGTAGTTCCTGAATGAAATTTTAAAAGTTATTCTACAGTGAAATTTCAAAATTTGAGTTAGAATTTACCTATTTTAAGTGTGCATAGCAGGCACATTTTCTAATAATAGAGACACATGTTTTAAAATATATACTCTCAGAGTACATATATGGTTGGTGTTTCATGAGAATTTTTCCCCATTAAGGGTTAAGGAAGATGGATGCCAGAATTATACTTTTTTAAACACTTAATTTGGAGTCTAGCCTCAGTTTTATTTACCAGTCATCCAATGACTTGCAAAAACATTTTAAATTAAGCATCTATTTCTATGTCAGTGACTGTTGAAATGCTGTAGCATGAAAGTCAACATGGACTGAACTATGAGAAAAATAATGTTGTCACCTCTTTATGCAGCAGAGTTTTATAAATTAAGTTCATTGCATGGATAATTTCCTATAACCACAGGGAGCCAGAGCTGGCTGGTTGACCAGAAGAAAATTAATAAAAAGCAGAGGCCTGAACAAAGAGGGAATGAATGAGGTATACCGTTGCCTGTTACAAAGGAAATAGACTAATGCCAAGATGAAGGGAGGTGATCAGAAGTTTACTCACTCAGGACTAAATAATTGATCGAAAGGAAATGCACTGGCAGTTAGTGAGGAATCCAGACTTCAAGCTATATTAGGCATTGTGTTGGTGACAGAGAGAGTGCCTATGGTTGTTTTGTTTGAATGATGCCCACTTTTCTAGGACTGTTAATGGTGTGTTCAATTTCAATTTAAAGCATTTCTATTGAGCTTTTGAATTATTGATCAGGGATGATGAAGCATGAGCCTACAACCAAGTGTGAAGTTACTGGTTAAGTTGATGCTGGGTAAGGCTTATGTGAGGTAAAAAGTCAGCTCATAGAAGGTTTTTTTTTTTTTTTTAAATTTAATGATATGGGGTTTTTGTTAAAAACAAAAAACCCAAACATGCTTCATGAAAAGACATGGAAAAGAGCATAGTTCAAATCTAAGAAGTTGGAGCAACTCTCACTTAGGCATCAGTTATAAAGTGTAGAAATAGCTTTCTGTGTAACAAAAAGCAAAATTTCTGTTTCAGCATTTTATCATGGGGTATAAAATTCAGTCCTTGCATTTTCTACGGGAAGAAATCTGTGATGTGCCATAATAATGAAAAATTCTGTCTGGAAGCAATATGTTGATTTTTCGGCATATGTCTTTTTAAATTGGAAGATTTAGAATTGCATAAACAGATTCCTGGTGCTTCCTTCCTATTTAGGTGTGGTACTATCCTAAAATAAAGCAGGATATGGGATGGGTGCTGGCTTGAGGTGGGCTGATCCACAAGGGGGAGGTGCAATGCCTGAATGCAGGGCACAGATACAGCACAACTGCTTTTGCCACTCAGTACAAAGAGAAAAATACATCCCTGACTGAACTATTTAACCAACACATTTATTTCTAAGCTGCAGAGTTGAATTGTTGCTTGGTTATTCATACATTCTTACATAAAACATGATAAAAAGACAATACATTTTTTGCTAAAATGTTGGGAAGAAACTGGTAAAGAAAAAAAAAATACAATTCATTGCTTGTGAACTTCTGCCCGTGTGCCCCTCCCCGTCCCAAGTCCCCGAGTGGCTTTCACTTTTCCTCAGTTCACAGTATCATAAACCTGAAACAATAAATGCATTCCTCTCTTAATCACACATTAGCCCAATAGGTGTTTTCTTGTAACTAAATAGGCTACTATGAGGACACCAGTCACTTTGCTGACAGACTTTCCTGGAGCTGCTCCTTAGGTACAGAGTGCTTTGTTTTGCTTAGGCATGGGAAGGGGAGGGAAAGCTCAAGTGTAAAGACAAAGGGGAAGGAAGGCATAACCCTACAGCAGCTCACTGTGGGTACGTTCCTGCTGTAATAGGTGACCGTACGTCAATGCACATTAACATTTGATGCGCATCATCATATCATTCTTTATGTGCACTTTCACAATATTGTGAAGTGGCAAGTTTGCTTTAGCCAAGGATTTATATGGCCAAGTGCAGTGGCTTTTACTTGGTTAAATTAGGACACATCCTGTCCTGACAACGTCAAAAGGGGTGCTTCTGTTTATATTGAATAAACAGGCAGAGGTTGAGTCCAGTCTCTTTTTAAAAACACTGTATTATCTTGAGTGCATAAACAAGACTGACAAAATAGAAATGGCACACTGATGCATTCTGTATTCTGCTCCTTGGAAACAAAAGACTTAGTTTCTGTCATTATAAAAGACCCATGAAACAGATCTAGAAGTGAAAGCTTATGCATTGTGGGATAGACCAAAGAAGAAAACTGAAGAAAATGCTTAGATCTACAAAGACTTCTGTTCATTTTTATTTTCTTTTTCTGAAAATTGAATACAAGCACTGGGAAGCATTATTTGCTCACACAATGCCTGACCACATGTGCAAGCCATTAAAAGGGCGTAGCTCCCCTGCCATTTTGGTGCAGTCCAAAATAAAAATATAAATGCCAATGGAACAGTTTCTCCAGATATTCTCCAGCTGTCCTTTGTATCATTAATTTTCTTTTCAAGTGCAATAATTCACCCCTAACAATAACCTAAATAAGATTTTTGTAGAGGTCAGAAAAAATCCATGCTTAGAGGGAGGACAGTTCATGACAAGGGGAAGAAAGAGAAATTAGTATATGTGGCTTGTGCAAAAATAAGGCTCTGAAATAGTGACAGTCTTAATCTTGCAACTTTTGAGGAAAATATTAAGGTCAACTTCTCATTATGATAGTTTTTCACAAGGACTGCTTACTAGAATTTAAATCAAACTTCCGCTGCATCATTCATTCATTTATTCATTCATTCCAAAAGCATGTATTCAGTCCTTGCTTTGTGTTGCATATTACATATGATAAAGGAATGTCAGGATATATATCAGGGAGGAATGCTGTCCTTGAGGAGATTAACATATAGAATAGTATACAAAATAATATGTACATGAGTAACTATATAGAGAGGACAAGAAAGAAAATAACAAGTCAAAACAGAAAAATTATGTTGAGTGTGGCAACAACATCTAAAACGGTCCTCAAGAGTCCTGCCTCTTTGTATTCATGCCCTTGTTAGTGCCCTACCTTTGAGTGTGAGCTGGAATAGTAACTATTTTTATAAAACAGGAGAAGGGATGGGCAGGGCTGGCTTTACGGGTGTGTGACAATGCATACAAGATCCCAAACTTGGTTTAATGTTCTGTTGTCATCGACTTGATGTTCTCAATTATTTTAGCTTTGGATTTTGTAAATGAAGTCAAGTGAAACAATGGATCAGAACCTGAGCTCTGTAAGCTGTGTTCAATATGACTGTCTGCCTCCTTCCCTTGCCATCTTGTTCACACAGATGGTTGTCAGTGCCTCATGAGTGCAGGATTCTGGTGGCCCCAGGAGTCATGGGAACTCAGTGAGACTCAAAACAAGTACAAGGTAAGTGCTGATACAGTTTGGCTGTGTCTCCATCCAAATCTCATCTTGAATTGTAACTCCCACAATTTCCACATGTTGTGGGAGGAACCCGGTGGGAGGTGATTGAATTTTGGGGCAGGTCTTTCTTGCACTGTTCTTGTGATAGTGAATGAGTCTCATGTGATCTGATGGTTTTAAAAATGGGAGTTTCTCTGCACAAGTTCTCTTTTTGCCAGCTGTCATCCATATAAGACGTGACTTTTTCCTCCTTGCTTTCTGCCATGATTGTGAGGCTTCCCCAGCCACATGGGACTCTAAGTCCATTAATCCTCTTTTATTTTTTGTAAATTGCCCAGTCTTGGGTATATCTTTATCAGCAGCATGAAAATAGACTAATACAAGTGCATTACTTCTATGACTGAGTAAGGAGGATGCAGATTGCTCCAACAAGATGCCCCTTCCGTTCAAACCAGAGCTAGTTTATAACAGAGAAATATGGCAATAATGTCCTGGGAAATATGAATGACCAAGGAACCCTAGCATACTGGGGTGTGTGTGTGTGTGTGTGTGTGTGTGTGTGTGTGCTTTACTTCTCTGGATTAGCCTACCATTCATACTGAAAATTATGACACAGGTGGAAAAAGACAGGGCAGGCTGTATTTCCTTTTCCTTTCAGTTATTTCTTATCAGCAAGCAAAGGTAGGCAGAGTTGGTAGAATGTGTGAGCATCATGATATGCAATAAAAACAGTGAATTTGCTTTGTGTAAACATTTCCACTATGCTTGTAAGAATGAAATACGTATGAATATATAAGCTATGAAATACAAATTGTGTAATTTGGTGATTCTATATACAAATTAGATGCTCTCATATTTGCATTTAAACCTGGCATAGTACAATATAAAAATGAATGGTAAAATTGTACTAATAATTTAAAATGTTTATCTTTATCTACTCAGGATAACAAAACAAGTAAAAATCACCATAGCAAGTCAAGAAAAAGATGCCAACAGAATTTTTAAAAAGCCTTTAAGGGAACTTTTTCTCTGCTTTTTGAACTACGGACCTCATATATTTCTTTTGCATTGGGCCCCACAAATAACAGGCCACAATGATACTATGTTAATTCCAAGACTAGACTGTAATACTCTGGCATCCACCTCTTCTCCCCACCCCTACCCCATTCTCCACCTACCATCTCTTTCTTAGTGGTTGGGGGAAGGGAAGGAATTTAAGCCATTTTGTCAAGACACCTTGGCCAACAACCACCAAGAACCTGAGTATTGCCAGAAGACACATGCGTGAGCTTGCAAGTGGATCTTCCCCGAAAAGCCCTGGCTGAAATCTTGATTGCAGATGTAGGAGGAACCCTAAGCCAGAAGCACACAGCTAAACCACACTCAGATTCCTGACCCACAGAAACTCTGAGGTATAAACATTGTTGTTTTAAGCTTCTCAATTGTAGGATGATTTGTAATGCAGCAATAGAAAAGGAATACAGGGATTCAGTGGAATGAGAGCCTCATCCCAAGGACTAAGGAAGAGCCGTCTGACCTAAATCTTTTAGGATGAGCATTTAGTGATGGAGGAAGTGGCATTACAGGTAGAAGATGCTGTGTAATCTAGGCCAGGACAACATTTCCCAAACCACTTGCTCACAGGACCTCATCATAATCTTACAAGTTATTGGAAGACCCCCAAAGAGCTTTTATTTATGCATACTATACATATTGATATTCATCATATTAGAAAATGCAACTGAGGCATTTAAAATATGTATTTACTGATTCATTTAGAAACAATAACATATCCATTACATGTTGACATAGATAACATTTTTATAAAAATGAATATGTTTTCTAACAATCAATTCAGTGAGAAGAATGCCAGTCGTACATTTCTGAAAACCCCTTTAATGCTTACCTTAATACAACAAAGCTGGATTCTATACCTGCTTATTTGTGTAAGAATGAGAATAAAAGAGACAAATAATATCTTAGTCCCTGGACCTAGTGTTGAGATAAACTGATGTAGGGCATGGAGATGACAGAGTTCAGGGCATGTACTGACTAAACCATGTTGTAGAAGGAAAAATAAGGTTTACCTCAGAAGACTTGCATATCATACTCCATAGTTTATTCAGTAGAGGATTTGGCAGACATCATTTGCTGACCATCCAAAAGCCATTTCCGTTCCCTTTCTTCCTTGCTAAGGAATCTTTGAATATGTTCAGATATTAGAAGGTCATGAGCTGAGGGGAAGCATGTTGATTGGTATGCCCTTTCCCATGATTGCTATAAGCACACATATGTGATACAACCATGGAGATGAAAAGAAATCAGCTGCGGTTGACGGTGATAGCAAAGCAGAAGCTTTCACTGATACAAAGGCTTACTCCTTTCTGCCCTTGGATGTTTTGCTGCTTGAGCTTGCTGTAGCCTTCGTGTTTCAGTGAGAAGGCCAAGGGAATCTGTGAGCTCAGCCAGAGCCTGCGTGTTGTTGACAAGCCACGGAGCTGCTCGACCTCTTTTACTGTTGAGTTATTTGATTCAGAGAATTGTTGACGATTCTGAAATTGTAAACTGACAAGCCCAAAGGTGACTACAAAGAGTGAACTGATCACTGCAGTGATCACATCTAGGTGGCTACTAAAATAGTCAAGTTAAAGGCACTGTGGGTCTGAACTACACTGGTGTCAACAGAAACAAAAAGAATACAGTCAATATGAAAGAGCTGTGGAGGTAAATTTTTAGGATTTAGCAGCTGAGTAGATGGACTTTGGCATGCACAGACAGGGGAATGGAAGTCAAGCATTAGCAATGGCATGCTTAATTGCTCGCCTGCATGATTCGAAGAATAGAACAGAAATACTGCAGATTGAGGGGAGGCGGGGAGATGATGGATTAAATTGAGACATACAGAGTTGAGAAAGAGATACCTAAAATAGAGTGCATGTGGTTGGTGCTTACATAAATGTTTGCTATGATCTAGGACAGAATTGATCTGATAGTCATAGGGTTTGTTTCCTCATCTCCTTCACATTTTCACTAAAACATTGCCTCCTTACGAAAGCCTTCCTTGGTCATCCTATCTGACAATATTCATGACTCACTTTCTTAACACTCTTGTCCAATATATCCTAATAAGTCCTGTGTGACTTCTACACTATTTTTTACCTGAGCATTTATCTATATTGAACTATATATGTGCTTAATTATTTATCATGTTTTCCTAACAGAAGGTAAGCTCAATAATGGAAGTTTTTATCTGTTTTGCTCACTACTATAGCTCCAGTGCCTGGAACAATGCCTGATACTTAGCAGACAGTCACTGAATATGTGTTATATGAATGAATGAATACTTGCAGCATGAGAATCAGATCTGCAAAAGTATTTGTCCATCATATACCTAAAAATGGAAGCCTCAGGACTAGACAAATGCATTGTAACTGAATGCTGAATTCACAAAGATAACATCTGAGATTTATTAAACACCAAGAATGTTTTAAACATTTGATATACATTTTAGGATTTAATTCTTATAAAAATCCTGTGGGGAAGTACTGTTGTCTCTCCCATTTTACAGGTAGAGAGGCTGAGGTTCAGACAAATTAGGTAACTCAATTAAGGTCAAAAAGTTAGGGATCTGGGCCTTTATATAAAACACCAAAATAAGCTTCTGTGTAGAACCTTTGACAGAGATTATATCTAACGGATGGAATTTTCAATTGTGTTCAGCTGTGGTATGTAGTATTTCAAGGAAAATGACTCAGAGTCTTTCTTGCTTTCTGACTTTGTAAAAGGTAGAGACGACCACTTAAATTTTCAAGGAAAATAATTCCTGACTTTGAAATCAGAAGATCATTCAAATAACGTGCTTTCTTATAAACATCCTCTCTAATGTCTGAATAAAGCAAGAGTAAAAAGATTGATTGAATTTTTTCTTCAGCAACAAATGCTTTAACAGTTAAAAATAAAATGAATTGGTCTGTTGGAAAGACAAAGCACTTTTAGCCTCATTGTTTTTCTACCTGAAACCAGAGTGAAGTGACCTGAAGAATCTCATAAAATATATAAGACTAGCAAGTGTAGGAAAGATGAGACTTTTCTTGAAGGCTTATATCGTCTAAGTTGAAGCTACATGACTTAGAAGGTCAGACGTGCCATCTTTTCCCTTAAATGCCTCAGAGATGCTCTTCACCAAGAAAATAACTACACACCTATTTCATTTAAAACAGACTCAGCCTAGGGATGGTTTTCCTCTTTCTATGGAAAAGCAGGCTATTAATGAAGATAAGGACACTTTTGGCTTTGCAACACTTTTTTTTTTTTTTTTTTTTGCAACATGTTTTTAACATTTTACTCATGGACATGAGATGGAAAAACAAGATGAAAATGATTCTTTTATTGTGCATTCAATTAAAAAATGTCATGACTTTGCCATTAGTTTGTATAAATCCTAGAAATGAGTTTCAAAGAGAGTGTGTTATTATGATGTTGGGAAAGAGATGGAAGTGTATAACCTTGGGCAGATCGTTTAACTTCTCTCTGCTTTACATTTACAAGCGGTAATACAAAGAGACAGGATTATATGATCTCCAAGGTCCCATCCAGCCCATTTAACACAGTATGCTTATTTGAGAGGCAATTTAGTGAGGAAGTAAGGAGCCTGGACTCTGGAGCCAGTAATGGCTCTGTTCAGATGTTGGCTCCCCTCACTTATTAGCCATACTACATCATGTAAGGAATGTACCTCCTAACAGTTTCTCCCTGTCTCCTCATTAGCAAAATCAGGAGAGAAACACTCACAGGGTCTTTTTGAGTAGCAAACAAAGTCATCTTTGTGAGCAATTGCTGTTTATTTTATAGTATAAATAAACCTGTTTTTTTGTTTGTTTTTTAATCTAGCAACAACACAATAACTTTCCTAAGATTCAGGATGTTAAGATTCAGGTTTTTCTTGTTTTAAGCTCTTTAGTTAATACCTACACTAGAATTCAAAGTATAAAAATAGGTTAAAATATTAATTTTATTTTTACAAACCCAAACAATTGGTTTGATTGTGTTAATTTCCCCTCACCTGGAGCCCTCAGTAGAATAAATGTCAAGATTCAAGGTCTATTTAAATGGCTGCTTTGGAGTCAGATAAAGAATTTCTATGATAAGCTAAGACACTGCCATATAAGTAATCAATAATGAGAGAACAAATATGTTCCTCCAAATCAGTATAAATAATATATTTATATATCAGTATACTATAAATGTTTAAGATATAGGCAAAGATAAATGATTTCAAGATAAACTTTTTAAATAAGCAATTCAAAGAAAACTGAAATTAATGATAATTATGTATCTTCCTAATAACTTCATATAATAGATGTTCAAATTCTCTTTATACAGATGAGAACCTGGTGACTCAGAAAGGTTAAGAAATTTGTGTCAGGCCACCCAGCAGTAAGTGGACGCACCAAAATTTAAGCCAAGCAAACTGACTTTAGCATCTCAGCTCTTAATTAGACTGCTTTTAGCACAAAAAACCAGTTTGGATTTTTTTTTACACAAAACCGGTGCTCTCTCAAAATACCATGCTGCCTCATTAGATAAATCTCTCCATACATCCATCTGTTCGGTCCTCCATCCATCAATCCTTCTAAATATGTTTTTCCCTATTAAATATGACCAGCAGGACTGGAGCTCTTAGTTCATGGTCAATGAATAAAGATAGGCAGATTTTTAGATTTAGACTTTGATAAGTGTGATCATCTCACACCTACGATTTGGCTACAACTCAGTCACAAATTAACCATCTACCCTGGTAATAGGGCCTTTTGTTAGTGAGAATTCTTTAGTTACTAAAAACTAATTCTCTAGTTTTTACTAAATAGTTAGTAAAAATTCTAACTAGTTAGTAACTAATTCTCTAGTTTTTTTTTTTTTGTTTTTGTTTTTTTTTTTGAGACAGAGTCTGGAGTGCCAGGCTGGAGTGCAGTGGCGTGACCTCGGCTCACTGCAAACTCCACCTCCTGGGTTCAAGCAATTCTTCTGCCTCAGCCTCCCGAGTAGCTGGGACTATAGGCATGCGCCACCACGCCCAGCTAATTTTTTTGTATTTTTAGTAGAGACGGAGTTTGACTATGTTGGCCAGGATGGTCTCGATCTCTTGACCTCGTGATCTGCCCACCTCGGCCTCCCAATAATTCTCTAGTTTTTACTAACTAGTTAGAACATTCTCACTAACTAGTTAGTAAAAACTAGAGAATTAGTCATTCTCACTAACTAGTTAGTAAAAACTAGAGAATTAGTTTTTACTAGTTTGTACCTCTTTCTCCTTTAAAAAATCCTTTTTTATGAACATGATTTTGAGTATCAAGAAAAGATAAAATTTAATGAGTATGTTTTTCATTTACAGTTCACAATAAATCTTAGAATTCCAGTTAAAATAGCAATCTCAAATATAGTGTCAAGTATAATTCCTAAAATTTAAAGTTAGGTTATGACAAGTAGTCAAAGATTGAGCTGAAAAATATACCCATTCCTTTCCCTTCCACTGTCCCATCATTCTTCCATGGGGAAAAAAATCACTAATATGTTGCACATTGTAGGAACAAAAATGGTTTTACCTTTTTTGTCTTCTTTTTCTTTTACTAATCTCTACATTGGTAGGTCCTATATGGAAAATCAATTTCTGCTTTATTCTTGTAAGCTTTGGTTTTATCTTCCTAAATATATCCTTCTTGTCAGAACCCAATCAAGCATTTTTCTCTCTCTGGTTTATAAATTGTTGTTCTACTTTATACTTTTGGTTGTGATTGTCTCTGGTTCGTTTTGTTCTTTGTCACAGGGATTGTGGCTGTGGAGACTTGGCATCACCACTAACTATTCTCTCAATTTTCTGATGCTTGGCCACATCAACCTAAGTCATGCTAGTTGTGGGGAGGAGTCAAGAACAGTGACACAGCCAGCCAGTCTGAGGACTTTTCCATCACCCTGAAGGAGTTGCCCTATCCTGCTTTTCACTAGTGGGGCATGGATGGGCAGGTAAACACATCTGCTGTGAAGTTTCCAGTTCTATCCTCCTGGAAGGCCTTTGGGGGATAAGTGTGTTAGAAGATTGGTCAGTATCATTTGCCAACTTGATGTCTCTTCCTTTTTTAATGATCCTTAGTTTCCCCACTGTTCCCTGTCACAGGAGTCAATTTCATTCCACATCTATCCTTTCTCACTGAGAGCATCAGTCAGGGTATAATGCTATTCTGCAGTAGCAAACACCCTCAACATCTCAGTGACTTAAAACAACAAAGTTTTTTTTCGGAGTTGGTTTATGCTCTATATCTCCCAAGGACCCAGGATGACGAAGCACTCACCTACTTGAACAGTGCTAGCTACTACATCAGAAAGAGGAAAGTTTGCAGAGTTTTGTGTTGGCAATAAAAAATTCAGCCACAGGTCACAGTCTGGAACCAGATACATCAGTGTCCTCACCTGCAAAGGAGCCAGGAAGTAGCATCCCATAACATAGTCCTATGTCCACTGCTTTGGAGGTAGGAAATTAGAAATATTCAGTTAGTAGCACTGTGAGTAGGGCAGTAATTTCATTTTTTAATTAAACAAATGGAAGACAGCAGCTCCTCAGTTTTTTCTTCTATGATTTACTTCTAATGTTTTATCTTAATCAATATATCCTGATATCTATTTCCCAGTACTTGGAAAATTTTGTCCTTTTTCCCGATATCTCATTATTTTCAGTAAATATTTCTGTCATTATACCCAGCAGTCTAACTCTTTGCTACCTCAGTGTCTATTCTCAATCCTCAGTCCCAAATCCATTTTATTAGATTTCTCTGAGCTCCTGCAGCGCTTTCTGTCTGCGTCACACAACTTAACCTTTAATTACTTGTTTACTAGGCATTCTACTTGGTTCTGCCTTTTATCAGCTGAATCAGAATATAACTTTGTCTCACCACCTCCCTCCCCTACTCCAAACTGACTCTACCTCCTGATCCCCTGTTTCTAAAATGGTTCCATTATTCTTCTCAGTGCTCAGCCTCAAAATCTTCATTTCTCTTTGATTCTTTGTCTAATCTCTTGCTTCTCATAATTATGCAGTTACCTAACTGTCCTCCACAACTCCACGTGTTCATGTGGATCAAATGACACAGTGAAAGTGAAAGCACATTGTAGACTCCAAATAGAAGAGGTTATTGCTCTCTGTTCCTTCAACTATTTTTCATTCGCCATTTATTTATTCATCATTCATTTATTCACGTACTAACTAACTCAAGAGCGAAGTGTTTTTATGGAACTGTGCTTGTTACTGAGGAAGCCACAAATTAAATATAAGTCTGCTCTTCAAGAGATTACATTCCAGTTAAGGAGACTGCATATCCATACTTCCAGGTAACTAAGTACCAATGTGATTGAAGCAAGGGAAATTGCTATGGGATTATCTGGCCAGCAGCATCTTGCTGGAAGAGCAGAACTCAGTTCTAAGACGAGCCAATAAAACTGTCATGTAAGAGATTTTATTCTTTGTCTTTCTATTCAACTAATGAATAGAAGAACATCAACGATTTAAGGAAAGGCAGGCCTGTGATATGGAAAGAGAAGGGGATGATGATGTTCTGGAGTGGTCTTGTAAGGCTTCAGGAGGAGGTGAGAGTGATGATTGGATCATATAACTTCTGAATAAATATCTGGAATAAATATCTCTAGAATAAAACATCTGGAGGATTCTCAGTATATTTAGAATAAAATTGAGCCTCTTCATGTAGGCCTACTAGCACCTTCCTGATCAAACCCCTTTTCAACTTTGCTGTGACCTTCTTTCTTGTTTTAGGGGCTCCTGACACACTGACCTCTGTCAGTTTCTTCAGCACACCAAGCTTAACCCTAGTATTGCGCCTTTGGACCAGAGGGTTTCTTTGCTCAGAACACTGTTTCTACAGATCTTCACAGAGCTGGCTCTTGCTATTTGACTAAAATGGCAATCCTTAGAGAGATATTTCTTAAATATCCAATCTTAAGTAGCATCCCTTTCTCCCAGGATCCTGTTTTTCAGAACTCTGTTTTCTCTGTAAAACACTTGTTAACTGAAAGGATGGTGTCTGCTGGTTTGTTTGTTCATTTCTTTATTGTCTATTCCATGTTTCCCCTTCTCAGGATGTAAGCTGTTTAAGGCAAGAACCTTATCTGTGTTATATGCTACATTCCCAGGACTCAGACAGAGCATGACCTATCATAGGCACTAAATAAATGTCACCATATACTGTAAAGCTTTCTTGACTCAAATCTCTCTTCCAGGGACCATTACCAGGCCTCATTACTGGGTTCTTTCTGTTTAATGCCACTTTTACTATACAGCAAATGTTCTGGCCAGTGGGATGTTGTTGGAAGTGCAGAATGCACTTCTAAGACTAGCCAAGAAAAAAAATAATTTCACTTAATTTTTTTTTTCTTTCTATTAAATTGATGAATGGAACGTCAATGATTTAAGAAAGGCAGGTCCATGATATGAAAAGACCCTTGGCCCCTGTAGGACCTTGTTTTAGGCTGCCTGATTGGCACCATCTGCCTGACCTGTGATGAGAACAACAAGTGTATGTGTGTGTGTGTGTGTTTGTGTGTGTGTGTATGTGTGTGTGTGGGGGGGGGGGAGGGGGACAGAGACAGAGGGACCTCTGAGAATTTGGCATTTATCTGTTACAGCATTTAATATTGCTTACCCTACAAAAGCGAAACTCCGTCTCAAAAAAAAAATATATTGCTTACCCTATTGCATGTGACAACAAACCCTTCCATCATTTGGCTACATGCACTTTCCTAACTCTGCAAGTGCTGTATACATTCTCAACCATAAACTGTTCTTTTCTTTTGAAAGGACAGTTTTCCTGTCTTAATTCTACCTTGACTTCCATCCTGTAGCATTATGCAGTGAAAAGGACACGGACCTTGGTATTAGAAAAGTTTCAGATTGAACTCAATATCTACCTCAACCTAACAACATCTATTCAGCATGTTACCCGTCTCTCCGAAACTTGGTTTCCTTCTTTGTATAGATGGAGGAAAATAATGACTAACTTACCAATCTATTGTGAAAGATTAAATAAGATGGTGCACGTGACTTCCTATATGTACATTAATACATTTCTTTCTGTTTCTTCAAGAAACTTTCCCTTCTTTACATGTGTAAAACTCCTTTGAGTCTTATAAGTTCTCCGCTATGCCTCAGGTTTTCTGAGGCACAATTGGAAAGACTGTTTACAGAACAGGTAAGAGCACAGCCTCTGGGTTCAAATTTTGGCTTTGACCTTTAAGAGCTGAGTAAACTCAGACAAGTTACTTAACACCTTTGTACCTCAAATTCATCATCTTTAAAACTGGAATACTATTACATAACTTGTACTGCTCTTTTAAAGGTTCAATAAGTTAATGAATGCAAAGTCCTTAGAAGAGTGCACTGCACAAAGCAAGCACTACAACAATAATACTTAGTTGTTATTTTAAAATTATTTTTTAAACCTCTCAAACCTAACCACCCCAACTCCTACTGACACTGCTCTTTTATTCTTATTTATTTATTTATTTATTTATTTATTTTGAAATGCAGTCTCACTCGGTTCTCAGCTCACTGCAATCTCTGCCTTCCCAAGCTCAAGTGATCCTCACACCTCAGCCTCTGAAGTAGCTGGGACTACAAGTGCATACCACCATGGCTGGCTAGTTTTTTTTTTTTTTTTTTTTTTTTTTTTTGTAGAGACAGTTTCACCATGTAGCTCAGTCTGGTCTGGAGCTCCTGGACTGAGCAATCTGCCTGCCTCGACCTCCCAAAGTGCTGGGATTACAGATGTGAGACACTCTGCCCAGCTTCCTTTTTCTATAGTTAAGATACTTACTGTGCCCATTGTATTGTTATATTTCCTTTTAAAAAGAAAGTCTTCCTGACAAGTAATTTTGCAAGCTACAGTTTTTAATATCCACACTGCTGTACACCAACCCTTCTAGCCAATGTTATAGGCAGCAAAAATAAAATTTAACTAAATTATATTTTAAAAAATGCAAGCCTATGGCCCTCATGCACTCCACTTTATTGCCATGTGTTTTTTGGTCCTTAATACAAAGCTATTTCTCCCATCGAATTTAACATTATAGTAGAAGATTTTAATTTGAAATGGTGCCTTGGTTTAGGGCAAACAAAAATTGAGGAAAAGAATGCAATAGGGGAATAACTGGGTTAAAGTCTTCAGCAGCTTGATTATACTAATGAAGGGTTACAAGTCCTGTTATGAGAACGTTTAGAAAAAAAGGCAAATATAACTAGAAAATTATTGGTTATTTATCAATTCTATGAATGAAAAAGAACAGAATTGGTAGTAAGAAGTCTTATAACTAAATTTATTTCGAAGTCAGATTGAGTGTTCTAAACCCATAATCATAATTGTGAGGCCCCAAATTGTGTTATATGGCTATTACTTTGTATATTTTTCTCTTTGCTTCTCATTTATGTTTTTAATCAATTAATTATGAATAAAGCAAAAATATTTACCATAAAACTTTGATCAGACCAATGTTTTCCAATCTGTGCAACTTACAGGACAACAATTTCTTTTATTCTTAGTAGTAAAACAAAATATTTACAGGAAAGTAAAATATGTAAGGAAATGATACTTTATTGCCACAGACCGAGTCATTTAATTTCCCAGTTGCTCATAGTTTGGAATAAATCAGAGAATGGTTCAGGAAACACTATCCTAGGATTATCTCAGGACACCTGGAATCCATCCTTATTCTGCCATGTGAACAAATGATTTATTGCTCAATAGCTGCTTAGTTTTGCTGTCTGTGCATGAGAATTCCAATTTTAAAGATTCACATTAGATATTTTGGAGATGTTTTCTAATCTCTGGCTGAGATAACTGCTAATTGAAAGGAAACTAAGGAATACAGTGGCCATATATTCCTCATGTTTTACTCCTTTACTGGCTCATATAGCTATAACAATGATATGCCTGGATATCAGTATTCAAGTCTTATCAAAGAATCACCTACAATTGTACAACTTTGTCAGCAATAAATTATATTAAGCTCCAATATAAATAATTTTATGTAATTTATAAGCTAGTAATCAAAGATAGTGTCATTTATTTCATTCAAAATCATATTAAATGAACACAGTATACATTTTTGTAGAATTCAGGACTGATAAAAGTATTTCCTGATGAACTAGTTGTCTTTTCTAATTACACCATGAGAGATATTCCTTTTCTTTCTCACCTTGAATTCAGAATACTCAGCGATAAGACTTTTGATTAACAGTAGCAACTTCTCTTAGCCTTGGTTTCTCTTTAAAACTGTAATTTCTATCCTACCTTTTACATTCTTCCTTCTCCTCAACATTGCCTTTTTATTCAATTCTTAATTCGCCTTCTTATTTAAGTCACTTCATTATATGTTTATCTTTTGCCATAGCTGCTTCAAATCCTTTGAAGAGTTTCCTGTTTTCTGTGCTTTCTTGAAGAGGTGACTAGCTAATATGAAAATCTTATTTCTGTTAATGTGTAAGGATTAAAATATAAAATGGGAAGTGCTGCCTTCTGGAGACAACAGATTATCTTCTCAAATTTAAAAATGAATTTGGAAATTTTAGGCCAAAAAGAAAGAGAAAAAAATGCAACCAGGACCACTGGGGATGCTTTGCGGGTAGTTCTTTAGAGCTCACAGTAGTACCTGTCCTATGATAGGTGATGTTAGAGCCCAAAGGAATCATAGAAATTTTCTAGAGCAGCACCCTCATTTCCTGAATTTTACCTATAAGAAAATGAAGTCCAGTTCTAGCATAAGGATAGGTACATAGATCACTGGACTAGAGACTACAGAAATAAATCTTTGTATACAGGGTCAATTGATTTCAATAAAAGTGCCCAAAAAATTCAACAATGAAAGACTAGTCTTTTCAACAAATGGTGCTGAAAAAACTGGATTATCTACATGTAACAAATGAATTTGGACCCCTTTCTCACTCCATCTGCAAAAAATAACACAAAATGGACTGCAGACATAAATATAGAGCTAAAACCATAAATCCCTTAGGAGAAAATATTGGAATAAATCTTTGTGATCTTGCATTAAGCAAAACCTCCTTAGATATGACAACAAACACAAGCAACAACAAAATAAATAAATTGGAGTTCATCGAAATAAAAAACTTTGTGTTTTAAAGGATATTGTCAAGAGAGTAAAAGGCAATTCCACAAAATTGAGAAATTATTTGCAAACCATATATCTTACAAGGAACTTGTATTTAGAGTATGTATTTTTAGAAACTCTTACAACTCAATAACAAGTAGACAAATAGTTCAATTTAAAAATAGACAAATGATCTGAATAGACATTTCTTCTAAAAAGATAAACTAATGTTCAATATACAAATAAAAGGAGACAAATACCATTAGCCACCTGGGAAATGCAAATAGAAACCACAATCAGATACCACTTCATACCCACTAGGGTAGTAATAATCAAAAAGACAGGTAATTACAAGCATTGGCAAGGATGTAGAGAGATGTGGACATTCACATACTGCTGGTGGAATATAAGTGTTGCAGGAACTTTGGAAAATATTCTGGCACTTCCTCCAAAAGTTAACCATAAAGTTAACATATGACCTAGCAATTCCACTCCTATGTATATACCCAAGAGATGTGAAAACATATGCCCCCACGCAATCTTGTACACAAATATTCATAACAGCATTATTTATAATAACCAAAAAGTAGAAACAACCAAAACGTTTCTCAACTGATGACCAAATTACCCAAATATGGTATATTCATACAGTGGAATACTTTCTATACTAGAGAAGCTGTAGAAAAAGGAGAGAAATGGGGGATCAGCAGGTCAGTATAACACACAACATTTTATCAGTTAAGTTTACTGTTTTATATGGGTGTAGTCTGGGCGCCTCAAAACAATTACAGTAGTAACATTAAAGACAACTGATCACAGATCATCATAACAGAAATGTTTGAAGAAGTTTGAAACACTGTGAGAATTACTAAAATATGACACAGAAACATGAAGTGAGTACATACTGTTGGAAAATTGATGCTGGTACGCTTTCTTTATATGGCATTGCCACACACTTGTAATTTGTGAAAAACCCAATATCTTTGAAGGGCAGTAAAGCAAAGCACACTAAAATAAGATATGCCTGTACTGAACTCAAGTCCCAAAGGGCACCTAAAAGTGAGATAAGAAGTGTGATCCATGGAGAGTTGTGCTACATTCCAAAAGAACTACCTGAGTTCCTAACTTACACTGACAAAAATCCCCCAAAATTTAGGAATGGACACTAAGCGTGTGGGATAATGGTGAAAAGAACATGAAGTTATAAATCAGGCTGAATTTATTGATATGAGCTCACTCTGTAGATATTTAATACTGCACTTAATAATGCAGCTTGGGGGACTGGAAAGAGCTCTAGCAGTTTGGTTGCCTGGTGGACTGAAACATGGACCAAAAGGTGGTCCACAGTGAGTGAATTAGAAATGCTAGGCATGTCTCAGTTTAACACAAAGAAAGAGGTTTAAAGGCTTGGAGAGACTGGAATGTTAGAGTTGATTTGTCATTTAAGACGTACTCACACACACTGTAATGATCCAGAAGTTGTACTTTCTACCCATATTGTTAGAAACAGAATTGTGAGGAGAGCTCTAGGACCTCTCTTCTCTGCAGACCAGAACTTAAATGGGAATAGCAGTAACTGAATTAGGAAATCTAAATGCAATTGGATTAATTGGGTCTCAGGGTAGCAGGGGCCAAGTGGCAGCACTTGACTGGCAAAAGCAAGGTCAAAAGCAGCAATCAGAATAGTCAGATTCACGGAGACCTATGGTACTGGCTAGTGTTCCTAGTTAGTGTTTTAGGATTATGGTGTTTCTAAAAGTGAAAAATAGAAAGCCTACTAAATCTTACTTGATTTGTACAAGCAGAAACGTTCTTAGTTAAACAAATGTCTAATATATATCATCAAAACAGAGAGTCATGGTCCTTTAATCAATTTTCAGACTAGAGCCAGTTTATGGATACAGAACCCCTTGCATAAAAGGGAGGTCAAGTCCCCTTGAGAAAAGGCCCTGGTACAGTCCCCAAAAATGTATACTGTTAATCTTTCTCTAACTGTGCACTGGAAATCAGACCTTTCACGGACTAATGGCCCTGAACTGACACTAATTACAAAAGCCCCAAAACATCACTGTGGTCCACAGTCAGAGTACAGGCTTATTGAGCTCAGGTGATCAGTGGAGTTTTAGCTCAGTTCCATCTCACAGTGGATCCAGTGGGTCCCTGAACCCAGCCTATGTTCCTTTCCTTGTATCTGAAATGTATATTGCTTAAGCAGATCAGTACATCCCCTGGTACCTGGTATGCAGCTATTGATCTAGCAAATGCCTTTTCTCCACACCTCTCAATAACAGCAACTAGCATCAGTTTGCTTTTAGCTAGTAAGGCCAGCAATATAGCTTCATGTTCTAGATCAGGAGTAAGTTAATTCTCTACCGCTATGTCATAATTTAGTTCGCAGGAATCTTTATCACCTTTTCCGTCCAAAAGATATCACACTGATCTATTACACTGATAGATCTAGCAAGAAATAGCAACTACTTTGGTAAGACATTTACATGTCAGAGAGTGGAAAATAAATCTGACAAAGATTCAAGAAAATTCAGTGAAATTTCTAGAGGTCAGTATGTGGAGCATGTGAGATATCCCTTCTAAGGTAAAGGATAAGTTGATGCATCTGCCTCACCTTCAACCATAAATGAGGAACAATGCCTAGTGGGCCTCTTTGGATTTTGGAGGCAATGTATTCCTTATCTAAGTATGTTACTCTGGTCCATTTACTGAGTATCCTAAAAGCTGCTAGTTTCGAGTAGGGGCCAGAAAAAGAAGAGACTCTGCAACAGGTCTAGATTGCTGTACAAGCTGCTCTGTCACTTGGGCCTTATCATCCAGTAGATCCAATGGTGCTTGAAGTGTCAGTGGTAGACAGGGATGCTGTCTGGAGCCTTTGATGGGCTCTTCTTGGTGAATCACAGTGTGGATCCTTAGGATTTTGGAACAAAGCCCTGATATTTTCTGTGGATAACTACTCTCCTTTTGAGAAACAGTTCTTAGCTTGCTACTGGGCCCTAGTAGAGACTTAATCTTTAACCATGCACTATTAAGTTACTATTTGACCTGAGCTTCCCATCATGAATTGAGTGTTGTCTTGCCTGCAAAGCCATGAAGTTGGGCATGCACAGCAGCACTCCATCATCAAATGGAAGTGCTTTGTATGAGGTTAGGTCAAATCAGGCCCTTGGCACAAGTAAGTTACATGAAAAGAAGAGACCTAAATGTCATCATGACACCCACTTCTATTACAGGAGCTTCTCTCTCCCACCTGCTTCTGTGGCCTCATATGGAGCTCCTTGTGATCAGTTATAGAGGAAAAGAAGAATTAGGCCCAATTTACAGAAGATTCTGCATAATATACAGCTACCACCTGAAAGTGGGCAGCTGCAGCACTACAGACCCTCTCTAGGACATTCCTCAAGGACAATGGTGAAGAAAAATCCTTCCGGTGGGCAGAACTTCAAGCAGTATACCTAATTGTTCACTTTGCTTAGGAGAAAAGGCAAGACATGTGACTATACACTGATTCATGGACTGTGGTCAATGCTTTGCTGGATGGTCAGGGACTTGGAAGGAAGAGTATTGGAAAATTGGTGAAAAGGAAATTTGAGGAAGAAGTATGTGAATAGATATCTCTCAATGGGTGAAAAACCATGAAGATATTTGGGTCCCATGTAAATACTCACAAAAGGGTAACCTTAGCAGAGGAAGATTATAATATTAAAGTGGATAGAATGACCCATTCTGTAGTTACCACTCAGCTTCTTTCTCTAGCCAACCCTGTCATTCATTGCCCAATGGGCTCATGAACCAGTGGCCATCGTGGCAAAAAAAAAGGTGGGGTTACGCATGGCTCAGCAACATGGACTCTTATTCACCAAGACCAATCTGGCTACAGCCACCACTGAGTTCCTAATCTGCTAGAAGCAGAAACTAACACTGAGTCCCTGATATGTCACCAATCCTTATGGTGGCCAGCCAGCTCTCTGGCGGCAGGTTGATGATATTGGATTGCTTCCATCATGGAAGGGACAGTAGTTTGTCCTTACTGAAGTAGGTACTTACACTGGATATATATTTTTCTTCCTGCACACAATGCTTCTCCCAAAACTACCATCCATGGACTTACAGAATGCTTTATCCACTGTCTTGGTATTCCACACAGCATTGCTTCTGACTAAGAAACTCACTTCACCGCAAAAGAAGTATGGTAATGGGTACATGCGCATGGAATTCCCTGGCCTTACCATGTTTCCTGCTATCCTATAGCTGCTGGCTTGATAGAATGATGGAATGGTTTTTTGAAATCACAGTTATAATCCTAGCACTTTGGGAGGCTGAGGAGGGTGGATCACCTGAGGTCAGGAGTTAGAGACCAGCCTGACCAATAAGGTGAAACTCTGTCTCTACTAAAAATACAAAAATTAGCTGGGCATGGTGGCATGTACCTGTAGTCCCAGCTACTTGGGAGGCTGAGACAGGAGAATTGCTTGAACCCAGGAGGCAGAGGTTGCAGTGAGCTGAGATCACAGCACTGCACTCCAGCCTGGGTGACAGAGCGAGACACTGTCTCAAAAAAAAGAAAGAAATCACAGTTGTAACATCAACTAGGTGGCAATATGTTCTAGGACTGGGGCAAGGTTCTCCAGAAATGTGCTCTGAACCAGCATTTAATATGTGGTGCTTTCTCCCATAGCCAGAATTCAGTGGTTCAGAAATCAAGGGGTAGAAGTGGAACTGTAACCTTCCACTATTATCTCTAGTGATTTACTAGAAAAAAATTTGCTTACTATTCCTTTGTTTCTCTGGAGAGCCCTGATTGACATACCAATACTACTGATCAATGCAGGGCTTCTTTTTCTTTTCTTTCTTACCCTCAAGTCTGACCATCCAGTGTAGCTTTAATATAAGCAGTTCTGTTACATTTTCTTTTTCCAAAAATCAACATACTTTCTAGGGAAGAAAAATAATATTCAATTAAAATTAAGGTGCATACTGCAATAAAATATATCATTTTTATTTTTCATCATTATTGATAACTTGATGTTATATTTGAATGCCCTAAAGTTCCAAATTTATGTAGACACTTTTTTTTTAAGATGGAGTCTCACTTTGTCACCCAGGCTGGGGTGCAGTGGCACAATCTCAGCTTACTGCAACTTCTGCCTCCTGGGTTCAAGCAATTCTCCTGCCTCAGCCTCCTGAGTAGCTGGGACTACAGCCGGAAGGCAGTGGCATGATCTCAGCTCACTGCAACCTCTGCTTCCCAGGTTCAAGTGATTCTCCTGCCTCAGCCTCCCCAGTAGGGGACTACAGGTTCATGCTGCCACGCTTGGCTAATTTTTTGTATTTTAGTAGTGTCAGGGTTTCATCGTGTGGCCCAGGCTGGTCACAAACTCCTGAGCTCAGGCAATCCGCCCGTCTCAGCCTCCCAAAGTGCTGGGATCATAGGCATGAGTCACTGTGCCTGTCCTGCAGATACCTATGTTTATTACAGAAATACATCACTAATTTTTGCTAATGTGAAGCTAATATTTTATTTTATTTCTTATTTTTGCCTTGTTCCAAACTGTTGTGCACTTCTTCCAGATAAACATCTCCTAATATCTGCTTATTATAAGCCCTTATGGCTAGTTAGAACCTACCATTACTTTTATTACCATGGATAATATAATTTTGATTGTAGAAAGCTCATTTCAGGATGAGCTCAGAGAATACAGTGAACTACTATGTCAAAGACTTTGAAAGGCTGCAATAAATAAAAAAGAGCTGTGGTAAACAATCTTCAGAAGATCTTCTGTCTCAAATGCATTGTCCTGATTTCTTAGGTTCCATTCACAGCTTAGTGATAAAAGGATGAATGGACCCACTGTTGATTAATTTTACTTTATATTAGGGGGGGCTAGAAAATCAGATATTCATTTTCATTATTTATTGGCTTTTTTCTCTAATAAGCATTTAGACTTTTAGCAGTATAGATTTTTTGATTAGGTGTTGCATATAATTTTACAATTTGTTCTATCACTTATTAGATATTATATACACTGTTTATAGGGAAATGTGTCTGGAACAGACTGATGTGCGCTGCTGAAGATGGTTCACTGATTTGTAGTTTAGATAAGCCAACACATACAATATATTGCTATTTGGAAGTAAAGCACAGAAGACCAGCAACAGTTTCTACCCGATTTAATACACCTTTGGGAGGACAGTTTGTCAGCAAACAATGCTTATGCCTCAGAAAGCTATTTATTATGAACACTCTGGATACAAACAATGGAAATGTTTTCAGTTCACATACTGTCTAGTCTCTTGGAGTTAAACAAGAAAAATGTTTAACACAGGCTTAAAGAGGATATAGGCTTTGGTAATTTTTTTAGATCACAAACGTTAGGACAGTACCCTCACATGAATTATTTTTTTAGAAGTGCTGAAATTTTTGAAGGAATAGTCAGAACTTGGGACACAGAAATTGCATTCTAATATAAATACATTATTCTTAAATTTGTTTACCATTCCTAAGAATCACCAAATAACTCACCCTCAAGATTAACTAAAAATTTTCAAGATAAGCGGTTTTGTTAACATGTAAAATATGATAAGGTTCTCAACACACACACACACACACACACACACACACACACACACACACACACAGAAAATGTTATCTCCAAATTTTGCAATGATTATCTTAGAGAGGGATGACATTTTCCTAAAGTTTTTATATTTCTATTTTTAAAAAAAATCATTAGGATGGAATGTGTGTATATTTAGAAAAAAATGTAAAATCAATTTTAATATAACCATCAAAAATATATGCTATATTGGGAAATAAGAGGCTTCACATCATAATTTTAAGGGCTAAATTAAAATATATAGCAGGGCATTGCTATTAAGAGACTCAAACCTACTGTCATATTTGTTTTTATATAATTTGGTGACTCTCCTCTCCTTTTCTACTTCTCATCTCAAGAATTTCTAGTCTTACTGCAGAAAGGGACAATTGTAATAAGCTTTGATCCACAGTCAGGATTGCCATTGCCACTGCAAAACAGGCAAATTGAATTGAAGCAGTTAAAAAACCCAGGTTTTGGTGAAGGTCTGTCTCTTCTATGGTATGTTTCTTAAGGCTAGTAACATTCTCATCTGATTGGACGCATGCATAACCATGATAAGGATATGCTTCATACATAATAATTCAATAACCCTTTGAAAAACAAACAGATGAAAACTACGCAGTCTTGAAGGAAACTACAAAGAAATATATTTTATATACCGAGTGAAAAAGAACTCAAGGGGATCATCCACAGTGTTGGTGTGTTAGTAATGAATTTCATCCCAAATTGCCACTTAAAGTCTTTGTTTTCTCATTAAAACATGTAAAATTCTATCCTGAATATATAAGATAGATACATTTAGCCTGTGTGTGTGTGTGTGTGTGTGTGTGTGTGTGTGTGTGTGTGTGCATACACACAATATACACTTACATACACACATAATTTGTAAGGGAAGACCTTGAGTGGTAATTAGAGCATGGGGTCAGTCTGGCTGGCACAAAGGGTGGCTCTCCCACTTACTGTTTGATTTTGCCAAGTTTGATTAACCTCTCTGTGCCTCAGTTTTCTGTTTTGTAGCATGAAAATTACTAGTATATTAAATTCATAAGACTGTGGTGAGGGCTAAATAGCTCCATAAATCTAGACATTTAGGATGGTCTCTGACAGGCTTTGGAAAGGTCTGTCACACTTTGATAACTGCAATGAAATTCCTATTATTATCTCTGAGACTGGGCTGTTACACAGGGACATCGGAACATGGAGTAGGTATTCCCTGACTGTGGAGACAGCAATCACTGACTCAGAATATGCTAGAGACTGAGACATGAAAACTCAAGAAGAAATAGAGAGTGAGTTTAATGAGCGAGCACCAAAAGTTAGGCAATCTACCATTAACTGGGTGTGGCCTACAACAAGATTGAAAAAGCAAGCAAAGATTCTAAAAGCAAGAAAAGGAGAAAAACTGTTAAGTTAGTGATCAAACACAGTCTGTACTTTGGAGTTTTGTTTCCTTTGTTCTGTTGCCATGCAGTATTTTATGATTTTGATATAAAATAGAAGTTACATGATTTAAACTGCATGGCCTAAATAAATATTGTAAAAACAAAACATATTGAAGTTCAGAATTCTTTATTCTCATATTTCTTGGTACTTTACACCAGATCTGGGTTTGTAGCTGTCATACCCTAATTAAGTTTCATTAATCACTGTGATAGCTACTACAGTTGAAGCATGGATACTGAGAAAAATTTAAAAGATTCTTTGGAATTTATGTGAAAACCCATTAAAAAAATTAGCCTACCATTACAGAAGACCCAAAGTTTTTAAGACTATGGTTTATTTTCAATTTTCAATTTTTTTTAAGTTTTTACTTTCATAAAGCGTAACTCTCCTTTTTCTGGAGGGGTGGTTAGTTGGTGGTGGTGGTTGTTATCATTTGACTGTTGCATATTAGAAGTATCATTATTATGCATTTGTCTTCCTGACTAACATTTGAAGCTTTTAACTTCAGTTTGCAGACTGGGTTACTGGCAGCTACGGCAGAGAGAAGTTTGGATTGCAGAGGTGGCATTTGTTGACACAGGGCTGTGTAGACCATCCTGTAGACCATTTCAGAAATACTAGTCTTTTACTTCTAAATTTTATTACATTGTATAAAATTTAGAAAAATACAAGCTATTTTTTTTTTCTTGATCAAGATAGGTGAAGAAATACAGAAAAGACGTAAATAATGAAAGCAAAGCCCAACTTTCAGATTTGGACACACCTTTGCTAAAAACTATCAACATTTTCCCCTTGAAACTGTGGGAGTGAAAAGATGTGTGCTTCCCCAAGTCAGGAGCTGTATATTTCTCTCTCCAAAAAAATTTTTGGGCAAATGGAATCATTAAAAGAAAGAGAGGTATCTACTCTTCATTTCCCACTCATTGACACAAACAGAAAATGCTACTGCAGTTTTCAGAGGTGACAGCTTCCGTCTTCAACGTGGGGATAAGAGGTAAATGGAGGAAGGTCATAACTCAACTCCAGGAATCTTGAAACTAAAAATGTTTTCTCAAAAAGGCATGTATAGATTGAACAAAAACCTTAGATTTTTTTAGATAATGGATCTCTATTATCTTTTTCTGTTTTTTTTTTCATTGTCTCCATGAGTAAACTCGTATTAGAAATGAGACTTAATGTTGGTTACCAGAGTTACAGTCCTGAGGCCAGAGAGCAAAGAAAATTAATAAAAGGGAAACACCCTAGGGGGAAACTGAATGAACTCTCAAGTGGCTAAAATTTTGTGAATAATCAGCATCCTCTTTAAATATATCATATCCATGTCTGATCTTTTTATTTAGTAGAAAAGCAATATTAAGATTGCAGTTTCCACTTTCAACACAATATTTTTGTTCAATTGTCAACCAGGAGTGGTTTTAAATAAAACCACTTTCTGTATTTTCCTCAGAGATGTCTTAATTTTCCTTATCAAACTCACAACCCAAAGGTACTGAAGTCAGCAAGACCTAATGTCTAATTTACTTATACCTATGATGAAATCTAATGCCAAACATCATCCATGGCCATTGCCCCAACTTCAAATATTCATGAGCCTCCGCAGTCCAAAATGCATTAAATGTGGGCAGGTTTCCAGCAACACACAGTCTTCCTAGTGACAAGGAGCCTTCTCAGAGCAAAGGAGCAAGGTGTTAAGGACTTCAAACTAGACTGTCTTTGTAAGAGACACCCAGAAAAGAAATGGCAAATCCCATACCCTGTTTCAGTTATGAAACATCAATGAAACAGAGAAAATAATAGACATTCATTCATTCCTCTTTGGAACTCATTTTATTGCGACAACTTTGCTTCTTTGCTTTAGCATTTAAGCCAATATGACATTGCTAGTGGAGCCTGAGTGGCATGTAGAGAATACTACAAAAGCAAAGTTAATACAGGAATAAAGAGCTATAAAGAATACATATAAAGCAAATACACCTAATAATTTATACACACACACACACACACACACACACACACACACATATATATATATATATATTTTTTAATAAACCTAATAATTTAAGTTGTCCCTTTATGTCATTTATCATCTGGCTGCATTTGCTCTTATACCTGTGCACCTGTGCTCTCTCCCTGGAAATATTAGTCATGTAGCCAATTTAATACCCAGCCATTCCTATGGTCAGAGTCAGCTATCAATGCTTCTTAATGTGTGTGTGAGTGTGTGTGTGTGTGTGTGTGTGTGTGTGTGTGTGTGTGTATCATATATATATATATATATATATATATATAAAATCAAGTATCAACCCCAGGGCACTGAACTACTTCTGACTGACAGAACCAACAGAAAGTTCCAGGCTAATTACTTCTAAGGAATAGTTCCCAGTGAAAAGAGTTTCCACTGACCTACTTTAGACTTACTGAGATAATTTATCAGGTAACATAATTAAGGGAATATAAAGCTGTTTCTAAAGTGAACCCAGTAACAGAAATATTTGCTGAAATCATAACTTGGTATTCCCAGTGCTACCAGATGGGGCTTTATTACTTTGCAATGAGTCAATTTTATATTTGACTTATTTATAAGCCATTCTTCTTATTTATAAATTATATTTGGCTGGGTGTTTTTCTGAGTCTCTTTTATGTATAAATAAATGTATTAGTTTTGACTATTTTCAGTCTAGATATAAAGAGAAACAATCTTTTAAGCCCTTTCTTCTTCTTTTAACCTCTTCCCCATAAACAGACACACACATCCCTTCACACAGGTGTTTCAGTTACTTTTGAAGTCCACCCTAAATAAAAGATACCTCTATTATGAGAATGGATGTACTGGCATGTGAATAACTTGTCCTGTTGAATTTTAACCCTCTTTTTGAAGCTTAATCCTTTCCTACATTTAAGTTAACATCTGTAACTGAAAAAATATTTTGTAGCAATGGTCTTCCTTTCCTATTGAGAAAACCAAAAACTTTTCTGATTTTTTTTATAGCCTTGATGTTCCCCCTATAAGAAAAATGCAAGAGAAAAATCTTGAAATGACATCATAGAACATAAACTAGGGTCTTATATTAGATTACGAGCCATCTGTTTTCTCAAAATAAAAGCATTAAAATGTGTCATTGGTATCATAGTTTGTCAATGCCATCTAATTATTATTTTTCCACTCTTATTTTATTCTTCTTCTCCTTCCCATGTTTATTAATTTTTTTATTCCCTTCTCCAGTGTGACTTTCTTCTTAACTAAAAAACTCATCTAACTATGAAAACATGATCAGCTAACAGTGTATTGACTTTTTTATTCTAGTGAAGATTTGTCTTCATCTTGAAAGTACTTGAGAATGTTGGAATAACTAGATTTAACCCTGTGGCAAAATGTAAAATATTAACTTAGGCCAGGGTTAGATTAGGAATTAATTTTTCACCTTTGTCTTAGTATTGTGGAATATAGTAAGAACATTATTTCACATCAGTGGTCATTCAAATCTTGTTATTACTTCATAATGCAGGATTAAGGAAATCTGTACACATAAAATTGTAGTTTAGTTGGCGTTATAAGAAAAAAATAAAACACTAAGTTGTACTCTTTGTTGCCACACAGCATATGTAGTATTTTATGTTTGAGAGAGCCTGGCCATGGTGTCATCCAAAATCAATAGTGTATCAACGCTTCCTTGATTTAGTGAAGGTTCTGTTGCCTGGTACTATAGTCAGATCACTCCACTATTGCTTCCTATCTTACTTTACAGCCTCTTTCATTCTATGCCTAGTTAATTTCACTCACTGCTTTATTCCTATGTCCTTCAGCTGTTTCCAATCTGCCCTTCATGGCCATAACTAAATACAAGATTTTAACATGGTATGTTAACATACAAAGTATGTAAATGAAAATCAATGCACTTATTTCAGCACAATTCCTTATTGCTTACATTGAACATTTTAAATACATTTTATTTAAAAGCTAACAACTATCATCCTTGCCTTGGAAGTCTAATGATCTTCTTGGCTCCCTGCCCCTACAGCCCTCTAATCTTCACAGCCGTGGCCACTTAGCCCCCATCTGGAGGTTCAGGCTTATTCTGCATTTTGGAGCTAAGCTTGTCCCTGTGCTGGGGACATTACAAGATATCCTAGCCAAGAGCTAACTGATTTAGCATTCAGTTAGCTTTGCTGCTGGTTTCATTCTGACCTTGTAATTTATTTCTCAGATGTAGGGTACGTTTCTCTGAGCCACTTGTAACCAAGGCTTGGTTTTGTATGCCATTCCGATATCTATTCAGGCTTTCCTGTTTCAGTTCTTGATGAGCTTTTCTGATTGACACCAGTTTCTCCATGGCTAAAGTTCTGCCTTGTCCTCTTCTTGTCCCATTTGTAACTGAATTTATTTTCTGAATTACAGTTGCCATGGCTGGGCCCTATAGACAATTGCTAATCCTTTCTTGTGCCACTAGACTTGCCCATCTCTTCATACTGCCTCCATACCATGGATCCAAACTTTTGCAAGAATCCTAGGATTAACCTTGCTCGTTTAGATGTTTTCCCACTTCCAGCTGCAAACATCTGCCTAGACCAGCTCTAACCCTGCAGGCCTTAGAGAGTCACTGCAAATATGCTGCCTTCAATCTGGCCATCTCATTGTCTAGACATGACAGCAATGACATTGTTTCAATTGCATTTTGGTTGAATTGTTATACTACCTTCATCTTGATCCTGCCACTTTAATACTTTAAAACTCAGTTTCCTCTTTGTAAAGTAAAATAATAATGGAATCTATCTCCTCTGGCTATTTTGAAGATAACTGAGAAAAAAATATACAAATGGATAAAGCCTACTGTAAGCAACGCATAATTTTTAGCTGCTCTTAAAAGCTCATGTCTTAAATATCTGTACTTGGAAAGTAGAGCAATAGCACTTAAAGAATGATCATCAAAAAGATAAGGAACTAGAAAAATTAAAATTCTTAAAAAAAGAGAGTCATGTAAATTGTTTTAAAGTGAAATAATTGACAAGATAATTAATAGCTTAAAAATGATGCTGAACTACGGATGCAGTCACCAACAAATGTTAGAAAGAAAATATTTTAAGGATATATTTCCTATTTGTGTGTCTTAATCTTATGACTACAGAAGAGCCCTAAAGCATTTAGGAAGGAGAAATATTCTTTGAATTAGTCATTTATTTTAGAATAGTATTTCTATAATCATCCTGGGAGTTTTAGAAAAGTAAAATTTTAAGTCCTGCTTCTCTGAAATTCTGATTCATTAATTTTGGGGCAGAACTAAATAACTGGTATGTTTTAAAAAATTCCCAAAGTACTTCTGGAAATCTCTCAGTTTTGGAAAACAATATTCATCAGCCATTAAGATGCCTAGTATGTTTTACAAAAACATACATTTGTTTACCTCAAGATGGTCAAACCAGTGCATAGACTCTCTCACTCGGCTCCCAGCTGCCCATTGGCCATAGGTGTTTGACAGGTATGAAAACTCTACTGATGTCTGCTTTTAGGAATAGATGTTTATTTCACTTGGCTATTCAAAGGCAGTGTTTAGCTGTAAGTACGTAATTTACCCTAAGAACCACCGTTTGTTCAGATAGAATTTTCACTTAAAAAAACATTTTAAGTGCAGACTGTTTTTCTATTGTTAGGTAATCTTGTCTTAATTTTTATTTTCTTCATTTTCCTTAGATGAATTTTCCCTTCTACTCACAAAAGTTTGATTAAGATGATGGTTAACCGATCTAGGCAAGCACAGTCTGCATACTGAAGAAAATAAAGAGCAGCCAGATGTTTTCCAGAAAGGGGTGAGACATATGTAAAAAAGAAAAGAGAGAAATAATAATAATAAGATGAAGACAAGGGAGAAGAAAAAGAGGAGGAGAAGGAGGAAGACAGGGAGGAAAAGGAAGAGGAGGAAAAGAAGAAGAGGAAGAAGAGGAAGAGGAGGAGGGGAGGAGCAGAAGAAAGAAGAGGAGAGGAATGAAAAAGAGGCTGCTTCTTTTCACTATCATGATACAAAGAACTCCCTCAGAAGTCTGAGTTATTCACTTTTCATGTGCTTAGGGTGGAACCAATACAGTAAAAGGCTAAAATGTTGGCACCCATTCAAAATAATAAGCACTATTCATTATTTCACAAACATATAAGAGTAGCTACTCTATCGTCTTAGAAGTCAGATTAGCAACTGGAATGATCTGAATATTGGTGTCCCCCTCCACAGATTCATATGCTGAAATCCTAACCCCCAAGATGATAGTACTGGGAGGTAGGACATTTGGGAGGTGATTAGGTTAAGGGGCTGGAGCCTTCATGGATGGGATTAGTGCCCTTATTATAACAGTCTCCAGAGACCTTCCTTGCCCTTTTGCCATGTGAAGCCTCAGTGAGAAGAAGCCTATTTTAAGAGAAAGTGAGCTTTTATCAGACACTAAATCTGCCTTGATCTTGAACTTCTCAGCCTTCAGAATGGTGAGAAATACATTTCTTTTGTTTACAAGCCACCCAGTTTATGGTATTTTTATAGAAACCCAAACACACGAAGTCTGATCATCTATTGCTCTCTGATAATGCCTTTTAAAAATTTTGAGATAGGGTCTCACTCTGTTGCCCAGGCTGGAACACAATGGTATGATCACAGCTCACTGTAGCCTCAACTTCCTGTGCTCAAATGATACTCCCATCTCAGCCTCCTGAGTAGCTGGGACTACAGGCTAGTGTGACCATATCCAGCTAATTTAGATTTTTTTGGTAGAGATGTGGGTCTTGCTTTGTGCCCAGGCTGCTCTCAAACTCCTGGCCTCAAGTGATCCTCTTGTCTCGGCTTCCCAAAATACTGGAGTACAGGCTTGCTGGGAGTACAGGCTTGAGCCATCATACCCAGCCTTGATGATACTTCTTGAAAGATATTCTAGTAAATAAGACTTTCCCCCCGCTCTGTATCCTAACGCTGCCAGTTTTAGGGGGCTTCAATGATATTTTAGTGTACGTTATCAAGTAATGCCATGGATAGCTCCACGGCTGGCCCACCTCTTAATCCAGTTCCAGAAATTCCTTGCTGTTATTATGGCCCTCATTTTTTTTTCACTTGGGAACTGAATAAGAAAATAAAAATGCAGACAATGTCTTCTGTTGCAGAACGGTTGATGGCATTAAAAAGAAATTAATCACTGTCATTATTTTGTCTAAAAGAATAAAAACAGCATATTACCAGACGTCCTCGGCGTCTTCATCACACTCTGCACCAAACTGGCAAATATCACAGGTGGATGTCTCCTTTTGACTAGTTTCTCCAGAGCCTTCATGGACTGTAGAACAGAAAAAAAGTAAAAGGAATTCAGATAAGTGTGCATTATATCTACAACTCTAGGACAATTCTTTATTACAGCTGCTGCTTTCCCAATGGACCTGTCTGCTATTGGAGCTTCATAAGAATGTCATGATATGCCACTCTCTTCTTCTTCCATCTCACGGACAACTCTAACAATAATATGTCTCCCACTGATATGCAGTGAACGTGTTTGCATTTTGCATGCAAAATAAAGCAAATGTGGGTTTACTGGATTTATCAAAATTTTAGCCAATAAACAGATGATATACAAGTTATTTAGTTAAAAGGGATTCAAACTGTCGCCTCTCTGGGGAAAAGATCTACTGATTATTTTACTGAAAAATATTTAGCATTTTTTATTTCCAAATTTTGGAGTTTTTCTTTCAAAAAAAGTTTTCATATATAATTTTTAAAAATTTAGATGAGCATTCCTGATTTATTAGAGATGCTCACATTTTCCCCTCAAACTGTTAAGTGCTTACAAGAAAAAATATATTGATTATAAGTTTTTAGAAAATAGCTTTTAGTTGTTTTTTACTGCCATTTATTGAATCTCACATAAATATTGTATAGAGCTAATCACAGTGATTCCTTTTTAGAGGGTTATGAACACATTTTATTTTAAAAAATACATTGAGTCACTGATGATGATGATGATTGATATCATCATCATCCTTTTTTCCAAGTTACAAGTACAAAAATAGGCAATATATCACCTAAAGGTAGGCTTTTAAAAGCAGGATACAATAGTGTAAATTGAGAAAAAATTCCTAGTATTTTGAGTGCTAGGAATGAGCAACACTTTCAAGGTGAATTACCTGTTCACCCAGTTAAACGAATATAGTTGAAACAAAAAGTAGCTTCATTTTAAAATGAAAAATTGGAACCAACTAACACTGCATAGACAATATAATTCCATACACAGATCATACACTTAAAAACCGATGTTTAAATCAAGGGAATCTTTAGGAAATGCACTTCTGCAAACTATAACACATTTTCAACAGAAAAAAAAAAAAAAAAGAAACATAAGCAATTAAGCCCAGCATTTGTTCCTGTCTTTACGAACATTTTTAACAATTAACATGCACCTTGAACTTGTCAAATCCAATCTTATTTTGTTTTAATATGGTGTTTTCTCATCATTTCTTCTTTGTTTATTAACAAGAGTTTTTAATATTTATAAAATCAAAGCTCTTTAGTTTTCTTTAGTTTACTGCTGTGCAGATGAATAATTTGATTTACTCAAAAAAGGACAAGAAGACACATTCAGGAGAGTTCTCTGTTTTATAACTCTTCCAAGAAAGGTAGAGGGATTTATTTTTTCTAAAACATTTTTTCCCTGTGCTTGATAGTCTCTATTTTAAAACAGTATGAATGAAACAGGTCAATTTCAATTGCAAAAGTATTTAGTATAGTTTTCAATTTGGATGTCTTAAAAAAAAAAGTGTCCTCCCCAAAAAGAAGAAGGAATTCTAGACTCTGATAGAATAGACAGCACTTATCTTATTATCCACTCTATTACTTTAATATGGGCAAGACCATTAGAGTGGACCATGGGGATAAGAGGGAAGCTGGGGCCTCGTCTCAGGGGAGACCGAACAGCTGAGGTCGGTCTCTTTATTACTTTCTTATTATTAATGCAACACAGAAGCTGCTAATGGGAGAAAGCCTTTTAGTGTTAGCAAGATTAGCAACTTCCAGTCTCAAACTTCCCATTACTCAGGAAAGATAGGAACACAATGGCAAGGAGCTTAATGAACAGTGATAGCCACTTAGAGGCAGCCCCATTTCCTTCAGCAGTTGAGATCTTTGGTAAGGGAGGGACTGGAGGTCATCCAGAGATAAATTTTGCTGTCTCAGCAGGACTAATAATAATATTTCTACCAGAAGTCACGTTACATGGCAAAATGAACATGTTTGGAAATTCTCCGATAAGGAGAAGTAAATTCAAAAGAATCAGTAGCAATCCCCCATCAATAAGTATTGTGTGAATAAAGTGCCTTTCTATGAAGTCATACACAAAGAAAAATAAAATAAAAACTTTCCATATTACTGGAAGCATAGGTTTGCGCCTTTGTATAATAGTAAACAAACAACCAACTAACTCAGTGCACAACTTTCACTTAACTTTATATACAGTGGTTCTTAAATAGGGTCTGGTTCAGAGGCTTTATTGGATTTTGTTTGTTAATTTGTTGTTGTTGTTTTAAATAAATATGCCGTGAGATATCCTTGGAGGTACTGAATTAGGCTTAGTTTGGGTCTTGAGTATGCCTATTCTGAAACCAGACTATCTCTGAGGAAGAATCTCTGCCCTAAACAATACCAAGAAGCGTTCATCTGTTCAGAGAATCCTACTCAGGCATTGTCTAGCACAGGGCTTCCGACACTTTAAAGGGCACAGGAAGCACTGGAGGTTTAGTTAAAATGCAGATTCTGATTCATTAGGTGTGAGGTATGGTCTCAGATTCTGCATTTCTTACAAGTCCCAGATGTTGCTGCTGTTGGTCCACAGACCACATTTTGAATAGAAAGAATAGCACTGTGTTTTTCAAACCACAATTCACAACCTTTTAGTGGGTAGGGAAGTTAACGCATCATGACTTGCATTTCTGCAAACATGAGACAAACTACACTAGTCTAGTAAATACCAGACTGCATCTTGTTTAGCAAGTACATGTTTTATTTTACAACACTGCTTTGGTTATTCATATGTACTTACATGCAGGGCTGAAATATAAATTGCAATTCTTACTAAAGGTCACAGTCACAAAAGTTTGAAAACCACTTATTTAGTTCATGTTACACTCTCAGTAAATGTGTGTTAAATTGGACTGTTACTTCTTTCTCTTCTTTCTATATTACCAGTAATGGGAAAGATCAGTGCTTAATTTGCATTCATACACTGTTTAGGAATAAAATTCATTTATCTTAAAGTATTATCCTAGCCATGCATTTGCATTTGAAGCTCTTTATTTTGAGTTGTGAAGATAATTATTTCCCATTATTTTAGAGAAACTTAGGTTTTGGCAAGTGATTGAGAGAAATTTAAGGGGTGAAGGCAGCGGAGCTACTGAAAGCACATTACCCCTGATATTCTTCCCTGCCATTACAATGTATTTAATTGTTTTAGGGAGGTTTGGAATTGGAGGGATTATAAGAAATGATTGAGTTATTTCTCTCTCAAATCTCTCTGCCCTGGTGATCTTCTGGAGATTGAATTCCATCACCACCCTGTTCTTCTTGCTGGTCCTACATGATGATGTGCCTGCTGAGCCCAGCTCTCACCATCATGCTTCCTATGACTCCTATAATATTCTTAACTTGTTATATCATTTCTGAAAACAGTGGACTATAACATTTGAACACATAGATAAGCATTGTAATTGATTTTGTTAAAAATTCAATTAAAATTGACATTCAGAAATAAAGTCATCCTTCCATTTGCTGGTTCCCCGTTCACAAATGCAGCCAATCTTGAATCAAAATATTCAGAAAAAAAAAACAAAACAATCTTTTTCTTTCTTTTTTTTTTTATTTTATCTTTCTTCCTCTCTTTCTTAAAAAAAAGCAGAAATAAAAAAATATTTAAAAAATAGTATATCAGTTTTTTACACAGCATTTCTGTTGTATTATGTATTCCAAGTAATCAAGAGACGATTTAAATTATATGTGAGGATATGCGTAGGTTATATGCAAATGTTACACCCTTTATATCATCAGGGGCTTGAGCATCCACAGATTTTGGTATCCTGCAGGGAGGGCAGGTCCTGGACCCAATCCCCTGAGGAGACTGAGGGAATGACCATACACAGACCTTAAGGGTACCTGATATGGTTTGGATGTTTGTCCCTCTACAAATCTCATGTTGAGATGTAATCCTCAGTGTTAGAGGTATGGATTGGTAGTAAGTGTTTGTGTCATGGGGGTGAATCCCTTATGAATGGCTTAGGGCCATACCCTTGGTGATGAGCGAGTTCTCACTCAGTTCACATGAGATCTGCTTAAGTGTCTGGTGGGATCTGCTTGTTTAAGAGTTTGGAAATTCTCTGTTCTCTCTCTTGCTCCCCATCTCGCCACATGACATGCCTGCTTGTACTCTGCATTTTGCCATGAGTAAAAACTCTCTGAGACCTCACTGGAAGCAGATACTGGCACCATGCTTCTCATACCAGCCTGCAGAATCATGAACCAAAAAATAAACTTTTTTTCCTTATAAATTATCCAACCTTAGGTATTCCTTTAGAGCAATGCAAATGAACTAACTCAGTAGCCTTTAATTAGTGCTGAGGAGTGCATATCGAGACACACAGAACTCCCAAAAAGTTCCCTGGTTCCCTTTCCCGGGCATTGCCCTACCATTACCCTGTCTACATATGGGCAGATCTTTATCATCACAGATTAGTTTTAACTATTCTAGAACATCACATCAGTGGAATAACTCAATATGTAATTTTTGTGTCAAGTTTCTTTCACTCAAAATGATAACTTTTGAAATTAATTCAAATAGTTGCATGTATCAATAGTTTGTATCTTTTTATTGCTTAGTATTCCATTGAATGATACACTGCAGCTTATTTATCCATTCTCCCACTGAAGGATATCTGGGTTGTTTCCAGTTATTAACTGAAAATTATAATTGGGTATTTATGAATAAAGCTGCGGTACAAATTCTTATAAAAGACTTTTATGTGCACGTATGTTTTTATTTCTCTTGAATAAATAACTAGCAGCAGGATTACTGAATCTTAAGGCAAAAAGTATTGTTGTTGGTTTTTAAATTCTCCACCTGCAGGAATGTGTAATATCTTTTGGGTACAAATCTCTTGTCAGATATATGTGTTGCAATAGTTTTCTGTCTGTTCTGTTGACAGTGCTAACCTTGCATTCCTGAGAAAAGTCAAACTTGATCTTGGTATATTAGCTTTTTAATATATTGCTGGATTTCCTTTGCTAATATTTTTGTTGAGCATTTTTGTATCTATTTTCATGAGATAGAATGACTGTAATTTTCTTTTCTTGTGTTTTCAATGCCTGCCCTTCATGAAATGAGCTGAAAAGTGTTCCCACATCTGCTATTTTATGAAAGTTTGTGTCAGATTAGTATTATTTTTTCTTCATATGTTATAACTCACTAGTGAAACATCTAGTCCTGGAGTGGGTTTTTTTTTTTTTTTTTTTTTTAAGTTGTCCAATTACAAATTTGATTTCTTTATACAAGGCTATTTCATTTTTCTATTATATTGATTTCTGTTCTTATTTTTACTATATCCTTGTGCTACATACATAGGATTTAATTTATTATTTTTCTAGTTTCTTGAGATGGAAGTAGAAATGCCTGACTTTATGCCTTTTTTATTTTCTCACATGGGAGTTAAAATGTATAAATTGCCTTCTAAAGATTGCTTTAGCTGCATACCACAAATATTGATATGTCGTGTTTTTATGCATTTCTGTTCAAAACATATATTATAACATCCTTTGAGATTTCTTCTCAGACTCATGAATTATTTAGTAGTGGGTTTTTAACTTCCAAATATTTGGGAGTTTTCAAAGGTATATTATTTTTATTAGTCTTTATTAAATTTAATAATTTAATTTATCATTTTAAGAGAACACATTGTTTAATTTAAATACTTTGAAATGCATTGTACCTTGTTTTATGGCCCAGGATATGGTCTGTCTTCTTGAGTATTCCATGTGCACGTTAGAAGTTGTAGCTTGCTTTAGTGTGGACTAATTTTCTATTAATGTTAGTTAGCTTACATTGATGGTGAGTATGGTTCAAATCATCCCTAACTATACTGATTTTTATTTGTTTTATTATTAAGAAAATAGTGTTACAATCAATATATTAATGACAGTAAATTTGTGCCTTGTTTTGTCACTTTTTGTCTCGTACGTGGGAGCTCTGATATTTGGTGCATAAATTTTTAGTAGTCTTATGTCTTTTTGAATATGTGATTCTTTTGTCATTATGAAATGCCCCATCAAAATATCTTCCAGCACTATTCAGCTTGAAGTCTACTTTATTTTGATATTCCTATGCCTCACCAGCATTTTTTTAGTTATTGTTTCCATCATTTTACTTCCAATCTCTTTGTTGCCTTACGTTTAAAGTGTGTTTCTTGTAAACAACATACAATTTGGTCTAACTTTTAAAAAAACCTAGTCTGCATTTAATCAGGGTGTTTAGTCCTTTTACTTCAATTATTGATGTCTTTAGTTTTAAGCTCACTACTTGGTGTTTGATTCATATTTGACCAACCTTCTTGTATTTCTCTGTTTCCAATTCTGTCTTTTTTTGTATGTAAAAAGTATTCTTACATATATTTACTTTATCTCTAATAAATGTTTGGCAGGGAGGTAGTGTTTCTTTGTTATTATGGTGGTTGTTTTAAGGGTTACAACATACATCTTTAAATTGTTCTAATCTGTTACTTCATGAAAAATGTACTAACTTTATGACAATATATTTCTAATTATCATATTCCAGTCTGCATTCTCATTGCCATATATTTTATTTCTACATATGTGATAAAACTCATGTCCTTTTTAAAAATTACTTTTACTTTATACAGCCATTCTACTCTTTTGTGTTAATTTCCAACGCAAAAAGCTAGAGTTTTCTATGCTAATGAAGACCCCTGCCAATTACTGCTAAATGATTAGACTTCTGTTCTGTATTTGCCCTAACTTTTTAAGACTCATCTATAGCACCACATTCTCTATGAAAAACACTTTTGGCATATGATGCAGAGTAGATTGCATCATTTTCCCCCATTATCTTTTCTCCCTTTCTGATAAAAGGATTTATTGTTTCTTGCCATAGCTGTATGACTTGCAGTTCCCTGATATCACCATTCGTTTTCTGACATGCTTTTGCCATTGAAATATGAGTGGAATTGAGAGAGTTCTTAATAGAAGCTACTAAAAAGCTATCATGTGAATTTCTACTTTCTTGCTCTTTCCTTATGCACAAAAAAGACACACTCCAAAATGTGGCTGTTTCTCCAACCAGTTCCAAAAGGAAAAGATACATAGAGCACAGCCACAGTTGACTTCAGTTATCAAAGCAAGAAATAATGCCATCAGTTTTGTAAGCCTCCGAGATTTTGAGGTCATCTGTAATTGTAGCTTACCCTAGTGAAAGCTGACTAATAAAATATGGATTAATGTTCTTGAGAAATTCTAAGAAAACAAATATTTTTACATCATTTCCCACAGCTCAGATTTTGGTTGCTTTACTTATCTATACAAATCAAGATCTCCTTTTAATTTCCTCCAAGTCTGCCTTCAAATTTTTTATTTTCTTTTTTTGTCAGTACATATTTGATAATAGTTAAGGTATGCTTCTTCTATTATATTTTGATTTTCTTCCAATGTAACACTACCTTTCCTAGTTTATGCATGGTTCCAATTCTCTCTTCCACGTAGCTCTAGTACATCTGTCTCACCAACGTGTAAGATGTCCCATTTAAATTAAGCATAGCATAACATTAAAAATAGTATAAATGTGTATAAATAGAAGCATTCACATACATCAAGTGTGAAATAAAGTAGGCGGTCCCTGAAACTATCGAGTTATGTTAACAAAAAAATGAGATTTCTAGATTTTAAATATGACACAGAAATACTGGTTCTACACTCAAGCTGAGAACTTTTACACAGATTTTATGCAGATATTAATCTGATTATTTCAAACTATAGAATGCATTTTTTTTCTCCGGTTTTAGAGTCGATATCAATCTGGTGGTTGGTGTTTTTTCTTAAATAGGTAGGATAACCAAGTAGTTCTTGATAGGTTTAATTTTTTTTTTTTTTTTACTTTTTTACATAGGTAAAGAAATGAGTGATAGCATTTAATATATCTGTTGTGCTAAAATGGCTATCAAGTTATGAACAGAAATTTTTTAAAATAAATTATAAACATTACTATCTCATTATCACCAAAAATCTGAACTGTGAGCTTACATTCCAATAAAGGACATATTTGACTAGAAAATAAAATTTTAAATAAAACCTCTCCATTCTGTTCTTTAATTTGTACAACTTGCCTCTTTTGCATCTTGTGTGAGTTCTCCCTCCATATGCTTCCCCCACATGTGAGTAAGTTGTATTTAAATGATGGAAGCTGTTGACAGTTCCTAGAGGCCCAGACAATTCTAAGCTGTTGCTTTTGAGCTGTAGTCATATTTTCTTTAAGATTTTCTAAATTTTCCCTAGAAACGCTAATATGACTTTAAAGAACAATAAGAGCAAGAAAACACTTTCCTTTTTTCATATATGAGTCATATGAATAATAGTTATACTGTTACATTATATTATTAAAATCAAGAAGTAGCATTTTGGTTTGTTATCTATAAAACTAAGACAAATTAATACTGTATATGTATCAATGCCATAATGCAGTAACATGTGTTCAGATTTTAGGGAGGAAATCCATTATCTTTGTATCTTTTTGATTAAAAAATACATCACCATTAATCATTTTTAATTTTAAATTAATTTTAATGGTAAAAACTAAAGGAAGTCTGAAATTACACTTAAAAATAATGGTTTACAATTCTAAAGTCCACTTGAAAAGCCCAAGAACCAAGCTTATAATTAAACAAATGTAATTTCATATTAAAGACTTCAAAAGAAGAGATCATTACAGAAAATTTAATTTTTCATAATTAAGCTAGTTTGCTAGAGCTTGACAAAGCTTCTTTAGAAATCACATATAATTTATCTTTTGCATATTAAAGAAAAATAATTTAAGAGATTAATACAAAGTTACTATGTTGAGGCACGATTCTATTATCATTTAAGCCTGTCTGAGTTACAACTGAAGATACTCAGTTTATTTTAAAAAGAAGAGAGAGATTAATGAAGTCAGGAAGGAAGAAAAAAAGGAAGGAAGGAAGGCAGACAGTCTGATATCATGCATAGCAAAATTCATTTAGAGCAGGTTACTATGCCAGACTTCATGAAAATATGTCATATCAACAATATGGTATTATAATTAAATATAGCTTTGTTATTCCCAGGATAATTTATTTGAATCATTTTATGCATATTCATATAAATGGTTTTTAATTTTTTCCTTATTTAATTCCTGAAAGATGAGAAATTTATTTTTATTAGTCAATTATAAACATTTGCTTGGGCTACTGTAGGGCAAATTCCAGTTAGAGGAGATTGAGGAAAGCCTGGGAAGTTACTAAGTGGGAACTGTAAATGTAGCCAATACTTCTGTACAGATTTTCTGTTGAGAGGAACAGAGAATGCCACATTACTTGGATAAGAATGTAGGATCGAGAGAGATTTTATGGAAGTGTAGTGTTGAGGTATCATTATTGTATGCTAAGAGGAATCATAGAGCAGAGAGGGACAAAGTTAGATGGGAAGGAAAGGGGATAATGACAGGGGCAAACTAGGGATTGGGTTTAGACACAGGTGTAGTGGTTGGTCTTAGAAGCAGGACCCTGTCTTCTGGAGAAAGAGGGATGGCAGAGTATGTGGGTACATATGTGGAGAGGTGGTGCCATTGACAAGGCAAGAAGAAGTTGATCTCTAGTTATATTCGTTGTCCCTCTTGTATTTACATTTAAGGAGGTCATCAGTTGAGGTGATGTGACAAGGAAAAAGAAGATGTGAAATACTGCAGGAAAATTACTGTGAATAAAGGAAGACCAAAGACTTCCTAAGGCTTTCTTACATCAATTTGTTGCTTGCCAACTTTGTACTTAATTCTCCTAATTAGTAAGCCTCTAATGAATAAAGATGTATCTTTATTAACTTACACTTCTGTATGTCTTTAGCACATGGCATTTGGTTTTGATAACTTCAAGGTATTTTGTGATAGAGCAAGTTTCATTTGAATAATCAAATAAAGATTTAATTGCTAAATGAGTTAACTTTAACCTACTAAATACTTGTTTTGGTAGAGGGACTTCACAATCTGTTAATAACGTATTCCAGGTTTATGTCCTAAATATTTTCCCATTCTGTCACCACTGTTGTAGTAGAGATCTTTATCATACTTTGCCTCAATTTTAAGATGAACTTCTAACTAGCTGATATCTGTACTTACAAATCTGCCTTTCTTAAACATATCTCCCATGTATGTTACTGAAATGAAAATCTGATCATGACACTTAAAACTGAAAATGACATTAAGTAACCTAAATGCACTTACTACTTCACAAAATTCTCCTAATGCTAAAAGAAGTAGATTTGGGTTGTCCAAATTCTTTCTTGAGGCTCAGAAGTTTTACCTGTAAAATGAGATGGCTGCCCTACTCAGCTCACAGGCTGTGGTGCAGATTAAATAGCAGGACGTGTGACTTTGCTTTGCACCCTCTAAATTGCTCTGCCACTCTGAGGCATTACCATTAGGAAAGTGTTAAAGGTGAGGGAAAGTCATTCTCTTACTCCAAGTAAAATGGTTCTTTGAAGGAAGTCCATGGCTGAGCATCTGTGAATTTTTGACCTTATAATGATGCTGAAGTAGAAATCTTTGTATGAACAGGGAAATAAGAAACACGAAACAACATAAGAAAAACAGATAAAAATATTGTGGAGCCTGTAAAAAAAGTCTTTCACTGAAACATAAGAATTTGCTTTCTTATATTGAGGAGGAAAAGGATTGAGGGAGGAGCAAGTAAGAGAGAAGTTCCTGGTAGGTATCTTCAGATATTGCCCAGAGCTCCAGTCTCTCTGTTTTAGTGCACTAGACCCTGGATAAAATAAAGCACTAAAATGATAGTTTCTCTCTTTTCTTTTTGATGAAGACAAAAATAAAATAAGGGCTTTATCGTTTCCTTTTAGTTCTTGCCTACTATGGGCATTCGTTTTCACTGTAAGCCTGAAACACTATCCATCTAAGTCTAACTTTCCAAGTCCAGGTAAAACTTAAAGATGAAATTTTAAAAGATCAGGCTTGTTCAAATATATCTTATTTGATATAAATAGACCAAGGAAATAAAAGAGTAGCAAAAATAAATAAGCCAATTTTAAGAGGTCAATGTGTTTTATAAAATTGGTAGTTATGGCAATAATTTTTTGAAATGCCTGTAATATTTTCCACCCTAGTTTTGTTACTTAAGGCCCAACCCCTGTATTTTTTTCCCTTTGGGCTCTGTGGTACATGTTTACATCCTGCCTCTTGCAGGACTGTTGCATAGGTACATACATGCCATGGTGGTTTGCTGTCTCCATCCTTCCCTTCCCCCCAACCCCCATCATTTCTCCCCGGTGTTATCCCTCCCCATCCTCCCCGCCTCCGCTGTCCCTCCCTGCCCCTCCCCTCCACCCCACCTACCCCAGTGAGTGTTGTTCCCTTCCCTGTGCCCAAGTGTTCTCATTGCTGGTCACCTGCCTCTGAGTAAAAACATGCGGTGTTTGGTTTTCTGTTCCTGTGTCAGTTTACTGAGAATGATAATCTAAACATTAGAAAGTGTGGCAGAAACAGAATTCATTGTCTGTAATTAGTTTCAGTCTTTTGCTATATCTAGCTACATACCTTCCTTGACCCCCAATTTGACTCATATTGAGAGACTTTATTTCATATCTACAATTTCTCTTCTGCTATTGGCTCTAGGTGGTAGAGTTGGTGACTGCTGTGATTCCCTCTTCCAGCTTACAAATGCCCCTCAAACTCTGGTTTCAAATCCATAATTTATAGCCTACCCCCAAGAACCCCTGAAGACCTCTGTAGTGATGCTCCATCTTGGAATCTGCTTCACTAGCAGCCAATTTAGGAGGTCCCAATACCTTAAGTTTGATTCCCATCCAGTCAAAGTGCTTTCACATACATTATTTTAAATCAGCATATAAGAAAAATAAGAAGAAAAATGTATCCTCAAACAGTTAAGAATAGGAAGGTTGGATTTATTTGATTTCAGGTGTAAAAGAAGACATGGCCATCTTGCACAAAGTGAAAAAAAAAAAAAAGAAAACACAAAAGAAAACCCACAAAATGCTCTAAGAAAGCTGAAGAGCTGGAATAGGTTAGAAACTGACTTTGAACTAATCAATACGTCTGCTTATGAAACCATTAGCTCAGTCTGAAACTGTAAAGTGAAAATAATAAATATTTGTGGGAAAAAATCTAATTTTAAGAAAAAATTGCATGCGTTTTAGAGAAAATTTTACTGGCAGCAGATTACCAAGGTTACCCAGAGATTAATGGAAAGAGATACATTTTTAAAAATTAACAATGTTCTATTTAGAACTTCGTAATGATGCTAATTTTTTAAACTTTAGTTTTCTAAATTCAAACTACTTTCATACCTAGCTGCATAAAGATTCATGGACCTTCTATTTTTAAACACTTTATACCTTAATTGTATTATAATTGGAAATAAATCAATTTTCCTGTTTTTTCTAGATATAGAAAAATATATATATACCTTCAAGTTTTGGAGAAAATTGCTTTTGGCCTAAACTAAGAAGATATAGGTTTAACCAGCACTATTATTACTTTTGTTTAATACTTGTTTTAAAAACTACAATATTGAAGGACATAGAAGCTAAAATTTTCAGGTACAAACTATGATTTAGATTTGTGAACAAATAAAGGCACATTTGTAACAATAATAAACCCAAGAAGCATTTTAAATGTCAAAGCATCTGTCTTACTATAACATGGTAAGTTATACTGATGGAATGAATGACAAAATTTTTGAAACTCATGTTTTGTAGAGCTTCACTGTTGTTCATATAATTTAAGATTATAACCTTAGTTTAGAAGCCAATGAAGTATTTCTAATAACTATGAAATATAGATTAACAAACAATTTTGAATGCCTTTTTAAAAATATAATTCTGATTAAGATACAAGCCTGTTTAGTTCAAAGGCTTTAAGGATGAAAATTCATAGTCCTTATCATTGTTTTCAAAGTCTTTCATGAATTGCCCCACCCTACCTTCATCTCTAGACCCTCCTCCTGCCTCTGTGGCTAATTCAGACTCTAACTTCAAGATTCAGCTACAGCATCACACCATTCAGGAAAGATGTCCTCCGTTTCCTCCCCTTTCCTCCCCTTTCCTCCACCCTTGTGTTGGGCTCTTAATTTGTGCCCCCACAAGTACTTAGTAATGATCACGTTCTAGAACTTGAGTTATTTTTATGATTCTTTCATTATTTAACCTTGAATTCTTCAAGGTTATGTCACATGTTTAATTTGCTTTTATATCCATCTTAGCATGGGGCTTGAGAGATAAGAACTAGTAGTCAGAGTGAGAAATTTCAGAATTTGAGATCTTTAAATCATAGCAGTTCTAGTTAATAACAAGATATAACCATATTCCCAGATGTTTAAACTGAAGTTGAGGAGTCTGAAGACTATGGGGCCAATGTTGAGAAGGAAGATCAAATAGACCCTTTGGTAGTTATTAAAGCTGTGCACTAAATGTCCAGGCATAAGGCAAGTTTGCATTTCCTATGTGCCCTGTCGTTGACTGGGTCACATTATTTATTCTGACTAATGAGTTGTTGAGTGGAGAGTGACACAGGTCGCTTCAGGGTAGAGCATGTAATTGCAGGTTGCAGACCCTGAAGAGCACTCTTTTCCTACTGTGAGAGTGCTTTGAACAAGTAAGTGAGGAGGCCAAATTAGGAGGCTGTGCAGCTGAGAGATACTATAAAGTGTCAAATGTGCCGTATAATTTGAAAAGAGAACTGATGAGATTTACTGATGTACTGGGGACAGGTCAATGCTGAATATAGCTGCTCTCTGTCCGGGTCCTTTGGTGACTACAATATGCAGAGCCAGCTGCCCCACCTAGCATCTTGCTCAGCCAATCGCAGTGCACAAGCAGTGAGAGCGAGAAGTGATCCTTGGTTCTCTTAAGCCACTAAATTTTGAGGGATGTTCTACTACTGCCTAACTTTATATAACCTAGCATTACTTGAATATTTTACAAGATGAGGCTAAGAGGCATGGATGCAATCTGCTTATTCTCACATGTAGGATGAGGTCTATATTACAGATCTTATATTTTCTTAGAAACCTGAAATGTGTCAGTTTCACCAGTGACTCTCAAGTACCCAGCTACCTGATTGGTTATCCTAAAAAAGTGTACTATCATCTCTCAGTGTCTGAGAGGGATTAGTTCCAGGAACCCCTGTGGACACCAGGATCCACAAATGCTCTATTCCCTAATATAAAATTGTGTTGCATTTGCATATTACCTATGCACATCCTCCCATCTACTTTAAATCATCTCTAGGTTACTTGTAATACTACAATGTAAATGCTATGTAAATAATCCTTACACTGTATTTAGGGAATGATGGCAAGAAAACCAAATCTGTACATGTTCAGTACAGACACAACCATCAACTTTTTTCCAAATATTTTGATCCTTAGTTAGTTGAATTCATGGATATGGACCCAATAATATGAAGGCCCGACTAAATATGAAAATGAGTCATGTGCTGAGTCACTGAGAAAAATGATAGTGATATGGAATTCAGCAGTTTATAACTAAAGTATGGGGAAAAGTATGGGGCATAAGCAAATAGCATGAACTTCAAATGATAAGCTGTTTATTGGGTGGTAAAGCTGGATTGAATTGAAGGTGGTTTGAAAATGCAGTATGAAGCTGGGAATATATAGTCTCCTAGCCTTATATGAGAGATGTGAGTAGAAGCAGCTAAGGATTGAAGGGTGTTGCTCTCTAGTAAAGGAGAAGATAGGGGGAAATTGTTGGAACATTTAGAACAATTTAACCTTACTTTTTCTATAGAGCTAATATTGATAATAACTATAAAAAAAACAGTGCAAAAATATACCTAAGTTCTTGTATCCTTAAATGGGCCTAATTTTACTTTCACAGAGCATACAGGAATTATTTTCTAATAATCACTGGTATGTTAAAAGCTATATTCACATGCATAGTTTTAAAAACTTAGAGCATTTTGATACAAAGATCAGACTGTGGCTGATTCAGGGTATCCCCAAAAGGAAAAAAACAAACATTTTTTTCCTATCTCAAAACACATTCTGTTTCCTGACCAAATTCATACCCACACAACATCCTGTACGGTTGCTTTCATTTTTCCTCAATGCTGCTTAGATTTCTTCATGCATATTTGTATTTTTAGATTAGATGAAATGAATAGAAGTTTTTTCCCTTGAAAAATATGTAGTGTGATTCAAAGAAAATGTTAATGAAATGAAATACTTAAAACTTTGTGAAATACTGATATGTAGCAAAGAATTTTGTCTCTGTACTCAAATGCTTTTCTTTGTGTATCTGAAGCACCGTTCTTATGGGATTATGTAGATGTATAAACCCTGGTATTGACAGCATTTTTAAATGGGAGAGAAGGGAGAGGAAAAGAGATTTAGTATATTTAGTAGTACATGAAGACTAATCATGTATTTACTGCATCATATTCACTTTTCAGGAAAACCACCTCCATATAGGAATACCTTCCACTAGCACAATACAAGTACTCCAGATGAAGAGGACTCCACCTGAGATGCTAAATTCCGTGTCAGAAGCATGGGCTATCTTGCATGACAAATCTCATTCCTCCTCTGCTCCCACACTGCCTGACAAGCAGTTCAAAGAGAATGGTTGTTAACCACATTCCTTTGCCTATAAAGTGTTTCTAAATGAAACATGTATCTTGCATTACTCTTAAGAGAGTCAGATGGTTGAGATAGTGATTTGTTTGTGTATAGACAGGTTTGTGCAAAGAAATGAAAAAAATATTCAGGTGAGATATTTCTAAATGGGGAAGATGTGTTTTAATGACAGCGCCTATTTTATATCAGCTATACCTGGCAGAGTCCCAGGGCAAGGTGAGTATACTATAAGCAATGAAGTCTCCTTAGTGAAAACTGCTATATGCCGAGAGGAATCTGTGGGTGGGATAAGATATAACAGCCAAGGGTGTCGCTGTATGGTATATGTTTTTAAAAGCAGGTTTCACATCAGTTTTAATGCAACTGGGAATGATTTCAACTTTTTTTTTTTTTTAAAGCAAGTTACTTGTATTTAACTCCTATTTAAAAACTCAAGAATATATATCATCAGCAGCCCAACATTAGATTATAAATAAAATCCAGCCTCAGAACTTCAGGAAAATTAAGAAGCCAGTTGCATTCTTGATGCATAGAAATGTACACTTCCAAACCTACTAGTTTGTTTAGTGCATCTGTTAAATGATACAATATCCATATATATGATTACTCCAGAGATCAAATTAGAAACATTCCTCATTTGTTGGTTTGTCTCTGAGGAAAATACGGAAAAACAAATGCTAATCAAAAGATTAATTGACTTCTCAATGTATAATACATTAACCATTTCTTCAACAATTAAGAAACAAAAATAAAATAAAATAAGGTGTTATCTAATATATTCTTGGTAAATATTATACAGTTTTAAGATCTTTGTCAGAATGAATTTGATTTAAGTCTGTGAATCTTTTCTGAATATTTCTACAGCCATCTAGATAGAAATATCCTACATAAAAATGTTCTTTATTCCAGAATAGATGAAACTCCCAGTGGTAAAAGAAGATTTAGGTATCTCTCAAGGTTTCTTATCACAGAGCAACATAACTCTCTGATGGTTCACTGCCTGGGAAGGTTGTCCGAGATCACTTATCAAATAAATCAAATAGTCAGCTGACTAAAAGAGTGGGTACCTATAGGACCTTTATTTTCTGACCTCAAATCTTTCTTCTAAGAAGCCAGTAGGGAAATTAATATGTCACTTGGTGTGGTTTATTTAAACCTGAGTATCAACCTGCCTTAAGTTGCTGCTATTAGTTCTGAGGTTTGACTCACTTTTGTAATAATTATATTTAGTTTTAACATTTTAAATTATAAATTACAAAACCTCATATGTGAAAAACAGGTGGTGATGAGAAGGTGAAGTATGCAGTGAATTTTGTCTCCACATTTCTAAGAGGACTCTTATTGCAAGCATTAGAAATCCAGTTTCTCAGTTGCACTAGCTACATTTCAACTGGTCAGTAGCAACATGTAGCTAGTGGTTACTGTGAACATGTTCATTAACACAGAAAGTGTTATTAGATAGTGCTGTTCTAACAAGCATATAACTCAAATACAGTATACAATAACATCCATGAATCAAACTTCCAAATTCAGGGGTTTTGTTTTAATGCCTTTCAGTCTTTCAAAATAAGAGAGAGCATGATAGTCATTTTAATCTTCCCATGAGGTGGAGAGAATATCTTACTATGATCATATACGTGTGGTGTGTCTATGTAGTATTTTGCATATATTGTCTCTTGGCTAATAAGCAAACACAATGGAAAATTTTAATTAATAAAAATATACTCTTATTTTGTTTCAAGGGCTCAGACAAAGCTGTCTTCAAATTTATTCTCTAAACATCTTAATGACAAGCATCAATATTACTGTGGCTTGAAGTTCAACAGATTAGAATAATCGAACTAGGCACAGAAGGATGAATCTCACCATAATATAATCTCGCTATATGTAATCTCCCTTTTGTTCCCCTATCCAAGCTCTGGCTTCTATATTTGCAATTATATTTATTGTTTGGATTAGCATGTATATCTCAACCACTGAGATTAATTATTATGCCCAGAGTACAGTATTATCATATGCATACTGTGTATATCCTTGCAAAAGTGCTTTCTTTTCATGGGGGCCTCATTCTTCCAGGTATAACTTTCGCTATGTGAGTTTAAACCAAGACAACATGGGACCCTTGAGCAGCATATTACTTGTAATAGGACAGACTTCAGTTTCGGTGACTAAAGGTTTCCTACAAAAGAATTACCTTCCCAGCTGACATCAACAGGTCTCATTACTAGCAGTTTGAGGAATGAGATTAAAGCAAAATGAAGACATATAAAGATTTAATTATGTTTACATCTAGAAGCAATGATAAGCCGGGAATCCGCCATTACCTTGATGTTTTAGAGATAAATGGATATCAAATAGAAGCCTTCAGCCTCTGCAGCTGTCACTAACATATTTCACCCTAATTGCAAAGTATTTATTTTAAATATTAGGAAGCACACTGAGGAAGCTAACTTCAGTGGAGAAAAAGAGATTTTCCATTTCTAACTTTTTCAGGTTAATACAAATAGTGTGGGAGATACTAAGGATGACATTCTTTCCTACTGTTGACTTTGTATTCTGTACATGAGGAAGGAAGAGAAAAAAGATCAAAGAACGGAAGAAAAGAAAAAAGGAAGAAAGGAAACAAGGAAGCAAAGAAGAAAAGAAGTAAAAGTGTAAGGAACTACCCTCTCTCTGTGGGTAAAATCTGTTTTACTTTGCTCTTTATATTAGCACCCACACATTACTCGGCACAGAGAAGGTACTTAGGGAGTATTTACTGAATAAGAAAAGATAAAATTACTAATTTTTGTCTAAGTCTTTTTTTAAAACTATTTACAGGCATATGTTTATAGTTATAAACTTTCTTTATTCAAATATGTATTACTGTCCTCTCCTTTCTTTCTATTTCTCCCCATTCTCTTTTTTCCTTTCCTGATATTAACAGAGGCTTTAGATTGATCAATTAAATTCCCAATATTTGGGAGTGTGCACCACAAAAATATATTCTCTAAATGTTTATTTACTTAAAAATAGAATACTACAAGAGAATTGAAGTAAAACTAGTTATAATTTTTAATTCAATGATATAAACCAAACTCTCTAGCTTCTTCATGTAATCCAGCAACACCTACTAAACACATAACTGGTAGAATGGTGAGAAAAGAGTGAGCTAAATAAAGTCCCTGTCACTATGGATATTACAGTACTGTTAGAAAATATTTAAAAGCATGTTTGAATGCTTTAAGGCTGTGTACTGCACTCTTCCTATTAAAAAAAAAAAACCAGCAAGTTCATTTATCTCATTCCTTTAATTTACTCCCTTCCCCACCCACTACTACCACCACTTTATTGGTAAGTGATGGGGAGGCTGAAATTGAAGGAAGCAATTTTGTATTAGCGGATGTTGATATTGTGGAACTCAGGCTCTAGGGTGGGGTGTCCCACCACAGGTGGTGAAGTGGCATGTGTGTGATCTGAGAGCAGCCAGTGAGCCAAACAGTCTGCACAGGAAGTGCTTAGGTGTGTAATTAAGGTGGGAGTGAAGATCAAGCTCAGGGCTCATCTTCTGACCACATACTACCTCCTACAATTCTCCAAATGGGACAATCCGAGCTTCCGTTTGACCCTTTTCCTACTCTTAGCATTTCATTTTCTTTTTCAGAGAAATCAGTCATCAGAAAATGATATCTAAATAGTAATGTGCCACTGTGCTGATGAGTAGGGTTACAAGGCTTGAGACAGATAGATATATGGGAGTAAGGCAGCTAGATGGCAGATCAAAGGCATTTCCTGACCAGAAGGTGAAAAATAGCTGTTGAGAGTTTTCGCAAATGCACTTAAGAATCTAGAGGAGCTTCTCAGGCATTTATTACAAGCTAATTCAAACCCTTAAGGTTATGGAAGATTTTGTGAAAAGCACTTCTTAACTGACCAACTGTCAATTAGCAAAGGAGAAAATGCCTCAAGTATTCCATTATGATGATGATCAAATAAACGGCCTTTGATTACTATAATAATGGTAGTATAATGTATTTTAAAAATCTCTGGTTTTGGATATGAAAAGAATTCACAACTTGTGATCATCCATAAAATCTACTGTGGAAAACTGCAAGTGCAATTGCCCAATGATGCCAATTTATTTTTTCTTCCTCGAACTTTTCAGGTGATCTATTATAATGAGAAACAATAATCATTAAGGTTTGATCATGCTAATCTAATTTTCTGGATGGCTTATTAACCTTCCAAGGGTGTCTTTCTTCTACATCTTGATCATTAAATCAGATAATAATGAGGCCAGGAATGAGGAATGTCAATTATATAATAATGTCTGAATGGATACAGAAGGTATCATGGATATTTAAATTTATGTTTTCAAGTTTGTCTACATGTATGCGTATATACATGAATATACGGGTTCACAAACACTTGTACATATACATTTTTATATGTATGTATATATTTATATATGTTTATATATATAAGCACAACTTTCTGATTTCTTATAAGAAAGAGACATAACAAAACTATGTCTTAAAACATTATTTAAATATTTTTTTCTAAACTAAATCTGGCTCTTTGCACCCCCCATGTGTGTGAACTCTAGAAAATAAACAGACTCTAGCAAGCACTAGAGTCTGCCTTAAACACTGCACATTCATTTAAATTGTACTACAGTCTTTTAGAAAAAGCAATAATTTTCAAATATGACCAATTATAAACACTTAAGAAAAGGAAAGAATAGTTATTCCAAAGGATTGTTCATTAATAGAAAGTCAATGGCATAATTAAAAATTGATGGGTTCTGGGTCACAGAGATCTGAGTATAACACCAGGTTAAGTCTGTACTGGCCACATGTCTTTGGATAATCACTGAAACTCTGAGCCTTAGTTCCATCATCTGTAACATGGGATGACAGTACTGATTGCAGGAATATTCTGAGATTAGATATAACGTATAGAAAGATCTTGACATATGTCAAAAAATGGTAGACCTTCAAAAAATAGTAGAAATTATTATTTATCTCTCTGAATTGGGAGCTATTTCTTCACTGAATTGATTTCTTGGATCCAGACAAAAATATTTATATTCAAACCCAGTCTCTTGTATTCCTTTTCCTCAGAATTAATTCCAGTTTTTAAATCTGGATAGCAATAGAGAGCAAGAATTTTTACTGTGAGTGTCAGAGATACACTGCAGAGATGCCTTTAATGTGAATCAGGAAAATTCATCACTTAACCTTGCTGATTCTCCATATTACAGTTTATTTGTGGGGAATTCAGGTAAAGGACCTTCATTAGCTCTTTCTTAATTTTTCGGCTAAGTCTCAATACAAATGAAAAACTATATTCCATGTAGTGTCCATTTATAAATTTTAAAACATCACAAATTTGACAAAAAATTCTACTCTCTAATCAACTATATCAGTACTGGTCTGAAAAAGGAAAAAAAAAAACAAAAACTATAAATGTTTCTTAAATTTAAGACCAGGTATGACACTCACTGCTCTGATACAGCCCTCTTGTAGATAGGTTTAGTAAGACCCAACCGATGATTAAATCCATATTTCTTTGTATTCTATCCCTACTAATGGTATATATATGCATACTGTGCCAACGGCTGGTGTCCCCTGGACCCATTCTTCCTTTTTCATATAATATGTCAGCCTTGGAGGCGTTCATCCCAGATCTCACATTAAGAAAATAGCTTGCCATTTAGTTGTCAGATAGGCAGTTGGCTGAGCGCCTCTGTTAAGGCCTTCAGGATTTACTTCAGCTTCTAAGCCCAGGCCACATTCTTCTTGGGCAGTCACAGCCAACAACTGAGCATGGTGAAGGCCTTAGGATCAGGCCATTTTTGCCCAACATGAGACTTCTACTAAGTAATACTTGCTCTGCAGGTGTACACTAAACTTCACCAGATTTACATTGTGGTCTCAGGTTTGCTCTGCTCAATCCTGCCTCCTTTCCTCTTTCTTTTCATAGATTTCAGATCTGCATCACAGTTGGAGGGCTTTTGTAGCCTAATTTTGCTTCTTCTCCATTTTATCTTTCACTCACCAAATACATTTTTTTTTGCACAATTACATTTGTCTTAATGACTATTTCTCAGAGGACCCAACTGAATTAAATAATATAAAAAACCTGGATCTCTGAGTGATCATGTGGAGCAAAGCTGTTCATCTGTCCTGAAGGCCTAGATGGTCATTGTGAGGGAGAAATAAACATTATATTTTAGCTATGGTAGTACTATGTATTGTTGTTAGAGCATTAGACTCTAGTAAAGAGTAATGTAATAAAAATGTATGAAAAATCTAATAAAAATGTACAAATAAAGATTAAAAGTTTAAATGATTTTTCCTTACTCTCCAAATTTTATATTCCTCAGTTATTTCTTTATCTAAGTTTTGATCACCTTTCTAAAAATAAATTCTTGATTTGCTTCCTGGCTTAAGATCTAAAACATTCCTCATTTTTTACTAGTTTTTAAATGACCCAAAGCATGTGTATTGCTTGGTATGTATGTATCATATTGTGTAAATACTGCCCAGGAAGATAGAAAAATTTTTAAGTTTGAGTACCATGATACATGATAAGTATAAAGATTACTAGATTCCTTAATCCAAAGGAGTTTAACATTATTTTTAGAATTGGCCTTTTCTGTAACCAAAAGTATGTAATGGTGGTGATAGAATTGAGGTTAGGGGAAAATACAATTTTATAAATGGTTAAATGATGATGGCATGGTCCATAGAGTAATTTACTATCAATATAAATTAAGGCATATTATTATACAGCAACTAGACCACATTCTAACAAAATAATTTACTATCACATAGGCTTACTACAGTTAGTCATTCAGGAACTTATGCGGCCCACATTTCTTGGACACTGATATGGTTAGGCTTTGTGTCCCCACTCAAATTGCATCTTAAATTGTAATACCCATAATCTCCCACTTGTTAAGGGAGAGACCGGGTGGAGGAAACTGAATCATAGAGGTGGTTCCCCCCATGCTATTCTCTTGAGAGTGAGTGAATTCTCAAGAGATCTGATGGTTTTGCAAGGGCCTCTTCCTGCTTTGCTAAACACTTCTCCTTCCTCCTGTCTTGTGAAGAAGGTGGCTTGCTTCCGCTTTGTCTTCTGCTATGACTGTAAGTTTCCTGAGGCCTCCCCAGCTATGCTGAACTGTGAGTCAATTAAACCTCTTTCCTTCATAAATTACTCAGTCTTGGGCAGTTCTTTATAGCAGTATGAAATTGGACTAACAGAGACACCTTTGTGAGGCTTGCATTGAGGTAGAGAAAGTAAGGCAATTTGATATTTCCAGAGACATGGCAACTGCACAAATTTGACACATATAAACTTAAATGACCAGTTTGATGTCTCACAATTTCCTTGTTTGACTACAATAAAGATTTGAACCGTACAGAGTAATCTCTTTTCCAAACCCCAAACGTGCTATTTAGGCTACTATTTTATACATCCAAAAGCTTATATTATTTCCAAATTTTCATCTTCTGCTTCTCATTATGTATAATGCTTTGCAAAACATTTGATCAAAATGCTTGATCAAATTACATTATATGTAATTCTGTGTGATATTTAAAGGCAAATTGTAAAAGATAACTATCCTTTATAGTTTTGTGGTTGCTGAACAAAGTATCTTTTAAAATTAGCATTTATTGCAATAATATTTACAAAGATGGTATAGAAATGTTATAAGAATGGTAATTTTTTGTTATGACAGACAGTGATGAATGAAAGAAAGAACATCTTGTAATAGGCATTTTCAGATGCAATGCAAGGACCTATCGAAAGCACACATAAATAACTGAAAAAGCAAAGTGATATGCTTTGTTTTACTAGTAGCAGCTTGCTGCATAGCTTATTGGTTTACCACAAATCTGCAGAAAATGCAGTGTGCTTTGTAATTTAGTCTTGAAGCTTTCTCTAAAAAATTTGTTTGTGAAGAACCTTGTCTACTTTAATACTAAGCATGAAAATGCAGGGCATAAACATTTGTTTCATTCTTAAGTAGTTTGAGGTTTTGTCTCATTAGCAAATTTCACTACAAAGAGGCGCAAGCTGGAAGTAATTTATTTCCAGCATTATTAATTCTAATTTAAGAAAGATCAAACAATCAGCTTGATGACGTGCCAATTTTTAAAATTCACATACCTGAAATTTAATTTCTACAGAATTAATTGTGCTAAAAGATCATGCTTTTCTTTCCATAGAATCAGGGAATAATAACTGTTATTTTAAAAAATGCAAGGTGTTGAGGGATGATGCCAAACAGATCTCAGTGACAGAAAACTCCTAGCTTTTTAGTCAATTTAGTTACGATTTTCTGTTTGCCTACCATATGGGCATATTACATGGAAAAATATAATGGAGGAAATAGTCTCCAAGATAATCTTTGAAATTACACTTTTAAATACATAAAAATCAATGATGAGGTACCATAATTATTAAACTATTTCCCTTGTTTTTAAAGTTGCTTTTTTGTGGCCATTACAGTTAATTCTGCCACAAACCTCATTATAAATAGGTTTAAAAGATTTTTTTTGAAACATTTGCTTAGGAGTGAGTTTTTAAAATCAAGGAATGTGAAAATCTTTTATCCTTACTTCTTACTGTTGTTCCCTTACCCGTGGCACACACTTCTAGCTTAGTCTAGTGCTCCTTCCTGCTAAGACCACATGTGGCTTTAGGATTCTTATCAGCACAGAGCCCCGAACAGCACTGGAGTTAAACAGAAAGTCAGTTAGCATGCTAAATATTACCTACTTGCCATCTTACACCTATGATTTTCTAAAACAATCATTCTATTTTCAATGCTGCCAAAAACAAATGAATATAGAGACATATTGCAACTTTGCTAACATTTTATCACTTTTCATCATTTTAAAACTTTTAAATCACGTTTATCATAATGCTATTGTATTTGTTTTTTGGACTATGCATGGGGTAAACATCCTTCTATATGTATGTTTGTTAACTATGTTTACTCTGGAATGGACTTTTATTAAAACTTCTTTGTTTATTTATTTACTGGGATTCTATAGAGAAATGACATTCCTTGAGAGTTAGATTTGGATTCTCTTTACACCACTTGGCATTTATTTTGGTGCATTTTCCCAAACTGTTATTCCTAAAAATTAATTTTCTAGCACTTGAGTAACATGGTTTATTTTCAACCATAAAATATGTTTTTAATTACAAAAAAAATGGAAGAGAGTAAAAGATGTCAAAGTGGTAAATAAAACATTTTATTTTGTCTGTTAATTTTCCTGCATTTGGAATGTGTCAACATTAATAAGATATTTAGAGAGTTGATTTTTTTTTCTGAACATGGTCTTTTGATCACCTCTGCATTGTTCTGTGATGTTGCTGAAGTTCTTGTCACCTAAAACATTTTCTTTAGGGATACATAATACTGTGATATTATGTGCTGAATCCCTATATTTATACATGTGAATAATAAATATTAACATTTTTAGGCCCTTAGGTAAAAAATTACAAAATTCCAACTGAGGGGTAGAAAGGAAGGCAAAATTGGTAGTAGGTAGTGTCCAGGGAGGAGTAGAGGAGTGACTGACAAATGTGGCACTGTCTGTGTTCTTCTGTACCCAGTTGTTAAAATCACTGCCACCTTCCGAGTCTGTCCCCAGTTCTCTTCACTAGGTGACCTGAAGGTTGGGGCAATTATCTAAACTCAGTGTGTCAAGGGGCAATTCTCCTTGTCATATGTGGTTTCAGGAGAGTATACAGGCCAAAGCTCCAAGATTTCCTGTTTATGTAGAAAACAGCAATATGGACAGCAAGTCTATTGGGACTTACTGGAAGAGGAATGCAGATGTTGATCAAGAAAAATGTCCTTTTCTGGCATTCTGCAATTATAAATACTTGATGAAGTGAACTGAATTGAACTTCTCCCTCTGCTATATTAATTTGGCATGCATATGGAGAAAAGTTATTTCAAAGTCAAGTAGTAGAAAAAAACCCTCTACATAGCGGTTACCATATGTAGTATTTAGACAGCTCATCAGCTTTCAAAACGCATGTGGTAGTACTTTACAATCAACACCTACCTCCCAAATCTAGTATATTCATCGTTTCTTGAAGGCCCTAATTGTATTTTCAAATTCCAGACTTTGTTTACTCTTTATTCACATATGAAATGTCTGTCTCCAATTCTAAACTCGTACTATCTATTTTGACTTAAGGTTCAACTCAAGCAGTTAGAGTTAAATGGTGTCGCAGGTAAAAGAGGGCTTAGAAAGGGGAACTGAAATTCAGTTCCTTTTCTTCAATAGGTGCTGGTTCCAGGAGTTTCAAAAATGCTTTTGTTATTACCACCACTAAAGCCACTGTTACCATTGATGGGAAAGCTAGTTGTGTATGTTTTCTAATTTAATACTATGGGGTAGGTATTATCATCCCTACTTAAACTTGCAGAGTAAGTCCTGTTCAACATCACACAGCTCAATGTGTTAGAGATGGGATTTGCAAACAGGTCCATCAGAACCCTAAAGTCAGGCTCTTCCGCTGTCCGTCACCAACTTCTGTGCTTCTGCTCTGATTTGGAAGGTTGATTTTGTGCTGTAACATGCATTTCTCATCAAAACATTCTGCAATATTTACTGTGTGCCACTTACTTGACGTTTCCTTCTCTGTATCACACATATACATATATGCTTGTATTATATATTTATCCTTATATCAGTATATGCATTCTCTGTTCCACAGCCAAATTATAACTTCCTTGAGAGGGGAAATGATATTTTCCAAATAGTGCCAATTCTGCTACTTGGCACATACGGGCGCTTAATAAGTGACTTTGGTTGAAGATAATTGTTAACCTGAGCAACCATGTGAAAAAAGGCAAGTATTCTTTTTATGTCTAAAAAAGAAGAATGGATCCAAAGCAGAAGGACTCTTACGAAGAGAAGGAAAAGATAAAAACACATTTTAAAATTTCTCCACTTTTATTTTCACCTTTCTACCTCTTCACTTTAATTTCAAATATGCTTACGTGTTGAGTTTTATTTCTTGTTATATTACCTTATACTTGGAGCTGCACATAAGTGGTTGCTCTATTATTATTTTAATTCATTATTTAAACACAAAATGAGACACCACCAAAAAAGGCAATTGATGCTTATGGATTTTATGATGACAGAAAGCATATTAAAATGTGTGAGTGGGTGTCTAGCACAGGTTGATTTTTTTTTTCAGTTAGTTTTCTATTAACATTTTATCCAGAGGGGATTCATTAGGTTTCTGCCACTGGATTACAGGCACTTTTTAGTTTCCTTGTTTTATCTGCTGTTAAAAAATGCAATTGCATCTGTTCTTAACCTTAATATTGCTTGTTTTTTCTTTAAATATTTTAAATTGAAAACTGTTATAAAAGGCCTTAAAAAGTGATCCAGCCTGTAATACAAGTAAAGGTTTAACTTCTTTTCTCATCTCCTTCTCAGAAATGAAATCTGTATTCAGGATGTAACGCTTCTTCTGAAGTGCTTGGAGAATCAGAGAAAATGGCCCATTTTCATTTTAATGAATCATGCTGGAGAATAAATTTACATGATGTTAATACTGAGACCTGGAGATGGTATGGTATAATGCTCATAATAAAGGATTTAGGAACCATGACAGTTCTGGGGTATGAATTCTGGTAAGCCACTCATGTGTGACTTTGGATAAGTTACTTGAGCTCACAGTTCCTCAGTAAATTGAGATGGAATGCTGGGGAGAGGCAGCACATCAGTGAAAACCAACTCAGCGAGGCCAGAATGAGATAAACAAGGCATCAGGGCTTTACTCTCCATATGCACCCTGGCATTTTCTGCACATCAAACAGCACCACATAGTCAGGCATCACTCACTGTGGTTTATTTAAATGAATCTGACAGCAGCTGAAAGGCCTTGCTCCTAAAGATGGCAAGGCATAATCCCATCCCAGGCAGCCATCTGAAGAGATAAACTGGGAGGGTGCAAACCTCAAAACAGTGTGCTTGGTTCCATCTCACTATCTCAACTGTGAAATCTTCTGCAATCTATATCTAATAGCCATTTTAAAGAGGATGTGAAGAAGAAATTCATATCTGTGGAGATAGAAAGTGAACTCATGAACTCAAAGGAAAAAAAACCCACAAAAGAGGTAATTTCAGGATTCAGGTAAACAAAGTCAGGTTGAGAAATCTAGCATACAAGTGTACAAATCTGATCACGAAGCTCTTAAGAGACAACTTTCACCATCATCTCACAGCAGCATTGACTCATCATGCAATTAGTACTCCAGAGAACTCTGCATTTCAAAGGATATATTCATATAGACAGGATTCATTTCCCAAAAGTGTGGCAGGGCAACTTCAAAACGGTGCTATGATCTTTAGTAAATCCTTATGTCTTTCTGTGTGTCAATTCCCTCATTAGGAAAACCGGCTCCCATCAATACTATAGGCCATTGCAAAGATCAAAGGAGTTATAGGAAAAATGAAATTTGTTATTTTGTGTAAATCTGTATCTTTGGTCATTAATGATACTGGGGAAAGGGAATTATTTAACAATAGTTGGTTATAGGACTCATTAATTAATATCTATCCACAACTGACAGAATCCATGTTTTTGATATATCCGGTTGTTGGTTTATTTTTGCCTCCATAATTCTATGCAATATCAGTGAGCAACTATGAAATCTATGTAAAAGTACATTTAAAGGTTTTTTTCCTCCACAAATAATATATGAGTAAAGGTAACTGGAATTATCCTGTAATTTAACCTGGTTTCTTTAGAAAATAATATCCTGACAAGGTTTTTGTCTTCAGTAGAGGTTTATGTAGACTACTTCCAAATTACTGATTATGGAAATTGTTTAAAATTTGGATGCCCATGAAATATTCCTGTTGTAATTCCCATCTCTTTTATTGTGCATGCTTTGTAGTATGTATTACCTTGGTAACACTTTCAAAAAGTAAAGGATTGTTAAGTGAGAGATGAGGTGGTGTTCATGGATTATAAGTTTGGGTGATAAAAAAATGTTCCTTGTAGTAATCAAACTTTATGATTCATCTACATTGTGGTATGTGCCAAGCTAACACAGAATAAGACAAATCTCCTACCCTAGAGACAAGCACCCTTAAGTTCACATGCCTTTAATTCCTGTGGAATACACTTTCTATAGTTTTTGGCCCACATGCACTCTCTCAAGAGACTTGTTTTGAAATATTTTTATTTTGTTAGCATATAGTGTTGCAATTTATACATGGTAGGAAAATACATTAAAAGCCAATTTTCCCTGTTGACTTATGTATAATAAAAGTTAGGCATCATTTACTAGATTGGATTTAAGAAGAAAATAATTGAAGTATACATCTTTTCAACATTAAAATTTCCACCTCAGACATTAAATTATATTCTCAATCTATAAAGTCATAAACAAATTTGTATTTAATATATTATACATTTACTGTAAATATAGATTTATATCAATTATGTATTCATCATAGATAAATATACTTATATATACCCTACTCTGGGAAGGAGGTCTGGTTAAAAAAAAAATCCAGTTAATTAATTTATGAGGAAGATTTTTGCCTGTTCATTTGGAAAAATGATAGAGTAATTCATTCACTAATGTCTTAATTTTGCAAGACATTTAATCCCCAGCCATGATGACTTTAAGGAAGTATATGCAACACCCAGAGGAAAAACCAGCCTACAATTCAATTCAGTGAAGTGTCAGAGTTGTGGAAATCAGAAGTTGGAGAGAAGACAGCATTCAGCTTTAAAAGAAGAGAGAAATCTGAGGAGTTAGTATTGGTACTCAAGTGTGTGCATTCCACTTTTAGGTAGCATCCTGAGTCCCAATAATACAGTGAAAAACCACCTTTGGGGCAGTATTTACAGCTGCAGGAATTACCTGTGGGGCTAGAGTTTAGAGACAGTTCATCAAATCTTTGTTTGTTTAAAAAGCCCAAGGCATAGTGCCAAATTGGTTAAATGTACCATGTCTGAATTCACTCAAGCATGTTACCACAGTGAAATTAAAGAAGAAATGAAAAGGGAGTAGATCCGTTATAACTAGATACGATAAATGAGACTAAAGGTGATATTAGAAACTTTTATATGTTTAATGTACAGTATGTGTGATACTGACAAATGCTCTTTGTGGAAATTCTCTATATCATAGCAGACTGCTCAGATCCCTGTATTGTATCTGTCGACTTCGCTGTTAATAAATTTAAGAAGAAAACCATAATATTATATACTTTGGCTATACATTTGAATATAAAAGGTGAAATAACATGTTTAGTAAACCAAAACTAAATTTACTTATAACAAATTAAATGCTGGGAGGCACCATTTAGTACAATTAGTTCCTGTTCCTCCCCTTAAGCCAAACACTAATTTAGAAAAGGCAAACTTTTCAGTGTGATTCATAGCCCTCTAGCTGCCTGGTTTACTAAGAAACTGCAGCATTTCAGTGTCAGGTTTTTTTTTTTTTGTCAGTAGCTCAACAGTGAGGAAACAGTTTCTTTGTAGGGCCTCTGAATATAGACATCAATTTCATCACTTTTAGAAATTTGCCATAAGCTCAAATCAAATAATTTTTTTTTCCTAACACATCCAAGGAAGCTAAATTGTGCTATAGGTAAGAAAAGACTGAATCCATGAAGAGATGTGGAAAGCTGAAAGGGAGGTGGGAAAGGGAGTCTTACACCTTTACTAATACTGACCATTTACATGGACTATTAACATTGACTATGTCCAATAGCTGGGAAAACAGGTGGTCAACGGATTTTTAGCTGATGGCGTGTCTGCATTATTCCAAATCACCTCTGGCAGAATTTGCAAAGAGAGCAGGGGCTCACCTGACTTGACTGGCAGAAGCAATAAGCAACACTTGGGTCAGGGGGAGTTGACTTTGATAACATTATGGGCACCACCACAGCTGGTGGTGTCGGCATAAGCTGCTATAAACGAAACAATATGCAGAATATAGTGCAAAATAGAATCAATTATCCTGAGATTTTCTGACATGCTCATGTATCCTTTGGCAAACCCAAGTACTCAAGTTTGTTCCCTATTTATATTTCATGTTTTCCCACCTTTTAATCTTCTAATTCATGTTCTGCCTTTTGTCTAAAATTGTTTTCTTTTCTTCTGCCAGCCCTAAATGTCCAAAGCCTACCACACGCATTTCAAAACCATCTCCAAAATATTTCTGTTCTTAGTCTTTCACTTACCCTTGTCCCTTCTTACAGAAGTAAATCTTTCTCTTCTGAACTCTGAAATAATGTCTCTGCCTAACTCAAGCTATTAATCATGTTTACCCCAGTTATAGGGTTAATTATGGTTATGTGGTCCCATAAATCTCAATAAACTCTTTGAGGGGAGGTTCTGTATCTAATTTATATTTGTGTCTCTTAAGCCACTTACCATAGGAAGTACTCATTTGTTTGATAAGTACACTTATTGAAAAATCAAGACAAAAGTGACATTTGGGGATTGAATTGCTCCGATTCAGCTAATTGCTCCATTTTTTCACGGAATTAGGGTACCTAGACAAAGCTCTTGCTCCCTAGACTCCAAGACAGTCTTTCCTAACCTCTTTTCCCTTTCTTTTTAAATCCCTTTAGGCTCAGGAAGGGCCTTTTTCCTCAATCCCACCCAACCATCCTCCTACCTGACCTAGTTATTTCATAGAAGAATTAGGTAAGCAGCCTAGGGACCAACAATCTTAGTCTCTTTTTCCCCCAAAGGTGAGGATGACTGAGTATTGCTCTCTAGGTAGCAGATAATTTTGCTTTTAAAATTCTGTGATAACTCCGGAGACTGCAGGATCTCAGAGAACAGGCTCTCCCCACTCTTTTTGAGTGGGTATTAAAGTCAGCACCCAACTTCTCGAGTAAAACCCTTAGAATCTTTGATAGTCTTCATGATTTCTCCACACCCAGAGAATCCTGACAAGTTTTTCCTGAGAACAGCATCTGCGATTTGGCTCTACCTCTGGGTTCCCACAGCCACCACCCTAGACTGAGGCTTCATGTAGCCACTATTTGCACGTAGTTGGCATGTATAACTTTACATAATCTCTTTAAAGTTTTGTTTCCTCATCTGTAAAATGGGGACCATAACTCTACCTCACAAAATTGCTAAGAAGGTTAAATAAGAAAAGACACGTAGACTGGGCACGGTGGCTCCCGCCTGTAATCTCAGCACTTTGAGAGGCTGAGGCGGGCGGATCACCTGAGGTCAGGAGTTCGAGACTAGCCTGGCCAACATAGTGAAGCCCCGTCTCTACTAAAAATACAAAAATTAGCTGGGCTTGGTGGCATGTGCCTGTCATCTAGCTACTCATGAGGCTGAGGCAGGAGAATCACTTGAACACGGGAGACGGAGGTTTCGGTGAGCCGAGATCGCACCATTGCACTCCAGCCTGGGCAACAAGAGTGAAACTCCGTCTCAAAAAAAAAAAAAAAAAAAGAAAGAAAAGACACATAAATCAGGTGGCACAATGTCTGGAACACAGTAACCCTTAAGCTTAAGAAGTGGTCTTATCTGTTCCCCACATAAGCATATTCTTTTCTCCATGCATTCATTGATCTCCCTATGTAAGATGTCTTCTTTTCTCTTTTCTTCAGAAAATTCTATCCATCTGCCAGTTGACTAAAAAATCACCCTATATCATTCTATCCATCACTTATCTGTTTCTCTTTTCTATAAGCATCACTTCACTTATTTTCTGTAGCATACAAATTAGAAATGATATCGATTATCCTGCCTTATTTCCTCTTGCCTTTTGAATGATAAACCTGACGGTAAAATCTTTGAGGTTGGGGTCATAGCTTATGGTCAAAAGTGCCTTGGCCTATTGGTGCCTGGCCTAGTGCTAGCACATAAAAAGTAAACAACAAACATGTATTGGCTCAACAATCAAAAGAAATGCTGAAAGACAAAGGTTGTAGATTCTTTACTGGAGTGATTGAGTTTTTCCAGGATTTTTTATTATTGTCTGTCTTACTAATTTTAAGTGCGGCAAAAAAATGTACTAGTCCATTCATAAAGTTCTTTGGCATCATGACATGTCTTTAATCTTTGGTAGTTAAATATCATCACAGTCAATGCAGTGATATAATAAAAAGCAATCTATTATCATAATACGTTGCCAGGGGGACAATCAGTCAAAATGGCAGTTCCCTGACACTTTGCCATCCCTAGTCTCCCTCCACAATGTGTGACATGAGCTAATTTTCATGTTTTCTGTATGAAAGAGAATCAGGGAAATCTGATCATTGATGTAGGAGCACCAGGAATAGCTTAAATAATATATCAAATTTGCCCGTTATGTTTAGGATGCAACTCAGACACAGGTGTTTGTATTCGAATTTATGTCAGCTTTAATCAATTTGGAAAATACCTGTCCTCCTAGTCCAAATGCCACAGGTAGTTGAACAACTAAATCAGTGTAAGACACTGAACAGAGCAGGTATGATGGCCCAAGAGTCTCAGTTATATGTGTATGTTTTATAGGACAAGAAAGACTTCATTGCTCTCACAAGAAGTTATTCATCTATATATTAAAACTGGCAAGACATTACCAATTTCATGGTTCTATTCCTGTCACTAGGCACGCCATGAACTCTAATGCTCTGTTAATGTGTTGAAAATATTACACGTGGGAGACGGTGAAAGTAGCATCTGTCTCACACACTCAAGCTGCCTGCTCTTTCGCCTCCAGTCCTCTGGACATTGTTGTCAACTCTCAGCTCCCCAGACTCCTGCTCCAAGTAGTATCACACCTGCTGCCAGGCTTAGGGATTCTCTGCAGCCAACTTACGGCGGTACTTGTAGTACCTTCCCTTGTGTGTATCTGTTTAATGCTTTGATGGTTGTTTAATGGCTCCTCCAAACACCTATTCATGAATGACAGAGTTACAAATCCCAGCATAAGCAAAAGTCACACAGTAGCAGAAACATCAGGGAAATCACAGAGATGATCAGGACATTAGATCAGTTACCTGAATAGTTATGCTCAATACCCTTCTCCCCTACCCCTAACTCCCCTTCATATTCTCAGGTCACTTACTACATTTGCAACTGCACAAAGGAAAGAAAAGTGTAGAGCATTAGCTTTCTAAAAGAGAGAAAGAAAAAAAAATATTTACTTCCTTTGTCTGCAATCAACTAAGAAGCTTATTCATGCATTTTAAATTGAACTCTTATTTTAATAGCTAAACACAAAGAGCAAATGCTCAGAAAGTGGACTGTCTCTGTAACATTTGCTGGGAGAGTTTTGCATGCTATAGTTGGCATTCTGGTTTTATTATGTCACTTTATGGGCAATACGATTAGTTTTTTTTTTCAAGTGCAATTTATCTGAAGGAAAATATTAATTTGGAGGTTATTATCACAGTAACTGAATTTCAGTGTAATTCTCCAACTCATTAAAAGCCATGAACTGCTATGTGCCTTTTATGCCAAAGTATCCAAAAACTATTGTGAAAGGATGCAGATAAAATTCCTAAAAGAAAGTGACACCTAGGCGCTGAAACCCTGTCCTCCCTCCAGGGGTCAGGTATTGCTTCCCTTTCAGAATAATTTTTCTTTTATGATAGTGTAACTACTTCCTCTTAAAAGTTTTAAAAACATACAAAAACATTGCTTTCTTCATCAGAAACTTAAACAACTGATGTCTAGGTACTTGCCCAGGATTTGAACCCTTAACTAACAGCTCTTTCCCTCTTAATAAAGCTCTGTAACAAAAACAATATTTCCAGAAGATTGGCTGGATATTAACTGCAAGTGACAATTCCTATTGTATTCAGTATGATCCTTTCTCCTATTTCTGATTGAATGAGTACAAATAAAATGGAATCACAATAAAGTTTTATATTGCTACTCAGAAGCTCTCTTTAATATTCTCCTTCATTTATTTTCCTGTATGCAGGGTTCCATATATTTATTTTCAAATATATAGGCTTCCTTTATAATACCCTGTGACTCTACATTTATCAAGTATGTAGCAGTTAAAGATATTTTATAGATTATTTAAAATTTTTAAAAAGATATTTTATAGATTATTTAAAATTTTTAAAAAGAAATCTGGCGACTACGCAAACTGTCAAGAAAATGATGTTCCATATTTTACAGGGCTCTTTAGTGCTCACAAAGACAATATATCTTTTTTCATTGATTGAGGACTGGCTGGGAAGGAAGTTTGTATAGAACGCTATAGTAGACAGAATAATGGCCTCTCGAAGAAGTCCACATCCTAATCCCCAGAATTTATAAATATGTTACTTATATGACAAAAGCATTTTTTGCAGATAGTAAGGACTTTAAGATGGGAAGAATATCTGAGTATCTGATTGGGCTCAATGGAATTACATGGGTCCTTGTAAGAAGGAGGCAGCAGATCAAGTGAGTAGAAGGTGATGTGAAGAAAGGAGCAGAATGAGAAAAGGCATAGGGATGAAGGGCTATGAACAAAGAGGAGCTGGTACCATTCCTTCTGAAACTATTCCAAATAATCCAAAAAGAGGGAATCCTTCCCAAATCATTTTATGAGACCAATATCATCCTGATACCAAACCCGGCAGAGACTCAACAAAAAAAGAAAACTTCAGGTCAATATCCGTGATGAACATTGATGTAAAAATCTTCAATAAAATACTGGCAAGCCGACTGCAACAGCACATCAAAAAGCTTATCCACCATGATCAAGTAGGATTCATCCCGGGGATGCAAGGCTGATTCAACATACGCAAGTCTATAAACGTAATTCACCACATAAACAGAACCAAAGACAAAAACCACATGATTACCTCAATTGATGCAGAGAAGGTCTTTGACAAAATTCAACAGCCCTTTATGCTAAAAACCCTCAATAAACTAGGTAATGACAGAACGTATCTCAAAATAATAAAAGCTATTTATGACAAACCAACAGCCAATATCATACTGAACGGGCAAAAACTGGAAGCATTCCCTTTGAAATCTGGCACCGGACAAGGATGCCCTCTCTCACCACTCCTATTCAATATAGTACTGGAAGTTCTGGCCAGAGCAATCAGGCAAGAAAAAGAAATAAAGTGTATTCAAATAGGAAAGGAGGAAGTCAAATTGTCTCTATTTGCAGACGACATGATTGTATATCTAGAAGACCCCATTGTCTCAGCCCAAAATCTCCTGAAACTGATAAGCAACTTCAGCAAAGTCTCAGGATACAAAATCAATGTGCAAAGATTACAAGCATTCTTATACACAAATAACAGACTTAAAGAGAGCCACATCAAAAACGTACTGCCATTCACAATTGCTACAAAGAGGAAAAAAAAAAAAGAAAAAAGAAAGCTTCTCTTGATGTTTCTCCAGCTGGCCTTTGTTGGGCAGATGCCCATCTCTGCTGCCTGTTGAGCTGTTCTTCTTTAGCTTTATTTGTATATATCATTTAAGACAGGTGCTCTTCGTACCCAGTGTGTCCCTGATTTCCTGCAGCTCTCATTTTACTAGGAAAAAATGGATGTTACACAGATTACTATTTGGTAGATGATAAAGTAGGTAGTAAGAAAAATAATACAAGAAGATACTGATGTTTTAGTACTATTTATGTATTTTGGGGTATCTTATTTAATAATTTTTTTCAAGAATATATCTAAAATTCCATTTCTATGTTCTTATAAATTATTTACCTACAAAGAAGGGTTCATTTGGAACCCTCAAAGAGACTCTTTCTTGTTTCAATAATAATCCATCCTTCATCACATATTAGAAAGCTAGGTGTTGCTTATCTCTAAAAAGGAGCCATAATTAGCCATATAGAAAATAGTACAAGAAACATTTGTATGCAAGTGCCAAATCTGAATTCCAAGACTTCAACAGCATAAGATATTTCTATCCTCTGTGAAGGACCTCTTCAAGAAGAACTACAAATCACTGCTGAAGGAAATAAGAGAGGACACAAATAGATGGAAAAACATTCCATGTTCATGGTTAGGAAGAATCAATATTGTGAAAAAGGCCATACTGCCCAAATTAATTTACAGATTCAATGCTATCCCCATCATGCTACCAATGACTTTCTTCACAGAACTGGAAAAATATACCTTAAACTTCATATGGAACCAAAAAAGAGCCTGCATAGCCAAGACAATCATAAGAACAACAACAACAAAAGGCTGGAGGCATCATGCTACCTGACTTCAAACTATACTACAAGGTTACCATAACCAAAGCAGCATGGTACTGGTACCAAAACAGAGATACAGAGCAATGGAATAGAACAGAGGCCTCAGAAGGAATACCACACAACTATAACCATCTGATCTTTGACAAACCTGACAAAAACAAGCAATGGGGAAAGGATTCCCTATTTAATAAATGGTGTTGGGAAAACTGACTAGCTGTATGCAGAAAGCTGAAACTGTATCCTTTCCATACAGCCTATACAAAAATTAACTCCAGATAGATTAAAGACTTAAACATGAGGCCTAACACCATAAAAACTCTAGAAGAAAACCTAGGCATTATCATTTAGGACGTAGGCATGGGCAAGGACTTAATGACTAAAACACAAGAAAGCAATGGCAATGAAAGTCAAAATAGACAAATGGAATCTAATTAAACTTAAGAGCTTCTGCTCAGCAAAGGAAACTATCCATGGAGTGAACCAACAACCAACAGAATGGGAAAAAATATTTGCAATCTACCCATCAGACAAAGGGCTAATATTCAGAATCTACAGAGAACTTAAACAGATTTACAAGAAAAAAACAAACAAATCCATCAAAAAGTAGGCAAAGGATATGAACACATCAAAAAAAGACATTTATGCAACCAACAAACATAAAAAAACTCATCATCACTGGTCATTAGATAAATGCAAATCAAAACCACATTGAGATATAACTTCATGCCAGTTAGAATGGTAATCATTAAAAAATCAGGAGACAACAGATGCTGGAGAGGATGTGGAGAAAAAGGAATGCTTTTATGTTGTTGGTGGGAGTGTAAATTAATTCAACCATTTTAGAAGACAGCGTGGTGATTCCACAAGGATCTAGAAATAGAAATACCATTTGACCCAGCAATCCCATTACTGGGTATATATCCAAAGGATTATAAATCAGTCTATTGTAAAGACACATGCACACGTATGTTTATCACAATAGCAAAGACTTGTATCCAACCCAAATGCCCATCAATGATAGATGGGATAAAGAAAACGTGGCACATATACACCATGGAATACTATGCAGCCATAAAATGGATGAGTTCATGTCCTTTGCAAAGACATGGATGAAACTGGAAACCATCATTCCCAGCAAACAAACACAAGAACAGAAAACCAAACACCACATGTTCTCACTCGTAAGTGGGTGTTGAACAATAAGAACACAAGAACACAGGGAGGGGAACATTATACACTGGGGCCTGGGCCTGGGGTTGGAGGGCTAGGGGAAGAATAGCTGGGGGGAGGGCATTGGGGAGTGATAGCATTAGGAGAAATACCTAATGTAGATGACAGGGCAATGGTTGCAGCAAACCACTGCCATGGCATGTGTATACCTACGTAACAAATCTGCACGATCTGCACATGTACCCCAGAAATTTAAAAAAAAAAAAATATATATATATATATATATAAAGATACTTCTATTCTCTTTCTTTGAAGTTGCTGAGTTCTGAGAACCAGACAAAAGAGACTGCACCATGAATCTCCATAGAAAATTATATTGTCTGATAATGAGTAGACCCAAGCCCAATCAGACCTTATTTGCCACTTCTAGATCCACTGCTGTGATTTCAGGGTTGAAACCCAAGGTAAAAGCCTTTGTGATTACATTTAAACCTGGAGAACTCCAAAGTTAAAAGAAATACATTTCTTTTAAAAAAAAAAAAAAGGAGAAGAAAGAAAAGGGAAAATGACCAATTAGAAGAAAAGACTAGAAATCAAAAGAAAAAAAGAATGAAGAGAAAGGAAAAGAAACAGGTTTTCATATAAGTTGAGGTTGGTCTTGGAGACACATGAGTCCATGTTGCTGTGGCCAGGACTAGGTTTTTATTATGTTTTTTCATGCCTCTGGTTGTTTTTAGATTCATAGTATTAGCAACTGTTATGATAATTCTCTACATTGTCACATCTTAATGTGGTTAACTTTTGGACGTATTTATTATTAATTTGGTTTGAATGAAACTTATTCACTTTATTTAAATAAATGTTTGAAAAGGAGAAATGTTGAGATACTCCATTTTGATTGAAGTCTTTGAGTTTGTCAGCTTAGAGTGAGAGGGCTGAATATAATTGGGGCTCACAACACAGATAAAAGTTTCATGCTATACAACTTTTATTATCATGCTCCTTTTGTTTCTTTTCTTTTGTTCTTATTTTAATGTGTGATGCAGCCTCCCAACCTACTCGTATTCCATGTGATGTACATATAGCTAGGTTTCAAAGGCACTGACCCAAGCACATTTCAAGTGGTATCTGAATACTCATAATAAAATTCTACCTGAGGCCAGACGTAGGATATACTCTATTAGATGCCAGAGGGCAGAATATTCTTAGCAGAGTGTGTTTGTGTGTGTGAGTGTGTGTGTGTGTGTGTGTGTGTGTGTGTGTGTGTTTGGTCAATCTATGCACCTCAATTTTTACCCAATCTTTAAGCTCTCTGTGGCTGAAGAGGATGCCCTGTGATAGAACAAAACAAACATTTTCAAACTTGGTAAGAAAAGTCTCTTTTTAAGCCAGTCTGTATGAGATTAGACATCATGTTTGAAAGTTTAGTAGAATTTTATTTATACTCAGTTGAAACTCTTTATATGAAACTTGTGATTTTAGTGTTTGATTAAGAAAGTATTTGGAAACATGCTTCCTCTCCTCTAGTAACTGTTAAATTCACCTTAAGAATTATTACACTTTCTATTTTTGTCTTGATTTGCAAAGAACATTATAATCAATGATAACTGTAAAATAACATAGAAAAATTACTTTTTCTTGCATGCTTACAATTTGTGTTGACATCAGTTGACAATAGTTAATGTATATATTGCAGAGGTAGAAATTAATCTGCCAATAATTAAATTTCATAGTTACTATTACTTTTAGCAGTTTTTGGCTTTAAACAAGGGATTTTTTCAATAACTTATATTCCAGCATCCCACTAGCAATAGAAATGGATGTATTTTCCTCTAAAACCCAATGGCTTTCCAAATAAAATGACTTTCTTTAAAAATAAGATTAGTCGATATATTAGTTTTACCTGATTAACTGCTTATGTTCATTTCAAAACTGAGTCTATGATACTCTGTATATCCTAAAGCCTCACCTGGTGAATCCACTTGAGTAAGATAGAGTTTTTGCATGCCTGCAAGTACAATATCCGATCACAAGATGCTAAATTCAGACATCAGGGTTAAACTTTCCTCAAACGTACATGGTTCCCTATAACCACGAATGATCAACCATGTTAAATCATCTTCCTCAATCATTCCTTTCTGGCCTTTATTATGTCCAAAGTAAGTTTACTATTGTTTTCTTATTCATCTAATTTTTTTTTTTTTTTGCCATGTGGTTCTTAGTCATCCACAGCCAGCTTTCCTTTCTGTGTAGACTGGAGAGTCCTATTAGGCTTATTCTTTTAGATTCTACAAATTTAAAGCTTGGAAGGCAACTTGGGTAAGAGAAAAGAGTTGAAGCCACAGAGAAATCCATGCTTTGAGGCTCAGCTTCTGGTCTGACAACATTTTACGACTCAAGTCCCAGAATGACTTGCCCATATTATACAGTTTACTGTTTCGGCTCAGAACTTGCTGCTTGGTTGGCCACTGAGCCAAAACTTTAAAAGATCAGTGATAACTTTTAAATAATGGTTTAAGGAGGTATAGAATTCAGTTTCTTTCAGCACCATATTTATTAAAGACAGTGAAGAATTTTGCACATGTAAGTAGAGGATGTAAAAATTGATCCCAATGAAGGATAGACATGGATGGAAATAGACCTTCTCAGCATGTTGCTGTCCTCGGGAGGCTTTCCCGTGTATTCTTATCTCATGTATGCAGCATGGTAGTGAATCCATAAGGAAGTTTTGAAATAACCACATCATGGAATCCAGTGAAGAAAAATATGATTGTCTTTCTTGCCATGAAAATAAATTCTAAAGGTGTGATTTTTAATGGCAAATAAGACCATGCATTATTCTAGTTTTATTTGTTTTTCATTTTTCTGAGATAGTGTCTTGCTCTGTTCCCCAGGCTCGAGTGCAGCGGGGTGATCTCTGCTCACTGCAGCCTCAATCTCCCTGGCTCAAGTGATCCTCCCAACTCGGCCTCCTAAATAGCTGGGACTACAGGTGCATGACACGATGCCTCACTAATTTTTTCAATTTTATTTTTTTGTAGAGGCAAGATCTCACTATGTTGCCCAGGCTGGTCTTGAACTCCTGGGCTCAAGTTATCCTCCCACCTTGGCCTCTCAAATTGCTAGGATTATAGGTGTGAGCTGCCACACCGACCCTAATTTATTTTTAAGAGTGGTCCTTATAATATTAAAATTATACAGTTATGTTGTCTCATGCCTGTAATCCCAGCACTTTGGAAGGCCAAGGTGGGAGGATTGCATGAAGCTAGGAGTTCAAGACCAGCCTGGGCAACTAAGCAAGACCCTCATCTCCAAGCACACACACACACACATACACACACACACACACACACACACAGAGGAGTAAAATAAAATAAAATAATAAAATTAGGAGGAAACACAATAAACCCAAAACTTTTCCTGCAGCAAAAGAAATACAGAAAAGAATTATTTCAAACAAAAATAAAGATAAGAAACAATAACAACACAAATCCTCATAATATAATTTTGTTACTAATTTATTATAGAGGCAAAGACCAAAAAACTTTCCAAAATGATCCTCATAATAAACTAATGGCAAAGCTACAAATCATCAGAGTTATTCAACCTACCACCTCTAACTCAAGCCTAGTGCTTCCTGCCCTCTGGGAGCAGAAGTTTCTAGTACCTTACTTTAAATATAAGATAAATAAGAAATAATTAACTGCCAAAATATTTAGCAAATGAATAATAAATATACAGCAAATAAAAGATATGTAAGAGAAATATCCTTCCTAGTTTTTGACATAATCCATACTTTGAGGTTAAGATATTAATATATTCAGAGGTCACATGACTAACTTAAATGATGTTTTGGACATTTGCGGTGGCTTAGTCTTCTGTTATTATCCTTTAAATTGTGAGGAGGTTTTAATAATAAGCGGTATTATGGGAATTTAAAACGCTGCTCCACAGAACATTTACTGGCAGGAAAATGGCATTTGGATGGGTATTCTACTATGAAAAACAAAGCGGTTGATATTACTTAGCTTTCTCTTCTGCTTAAGTTATGACTTGGTCTCCCATTAATATGACAATGAAATCAATGAATATTCATTGGGCCTGTTTCATTTCAAAGGACAGTTTGAGCCTTTTATATGAAGAGATTTTCAACTGAAGTAAAAAATTTTATACACATAAATGTAGATGGAGCATTAATACAAAATGACAGACGTGACTCTGTGTTAGGGTGCTATTATAAGAGATTTCTTTAAAATATCATTCGGAAATTAATACTCATTCTACATATAAGAGATATTCCTTGCATTACTGATATTTTCAATTAATCTTTTATGCCTAAAAACTTAATTTTGTTTTACAAATGAACCTATTATTCTGAAAATTATAAAAAATTTAAAAATTGAGTGTATATTTAAATTCCAGTCTTTGTAAAATTTTTTCTAGAACACAAGTATACATTTTATGTTCATTTTAGTGCTATTTCTTCTTCTTTTTTTTTTTTTTTGAGACAGAGTTTCACTATTGTTGCCCAGGCTGGAGTGCAGCGGCACAATCTTGGCTCACTGCAATCTCTGCCTCCTGGGTTCAACTGATTCTCCTGCCCGAGCCTCTTGAGTAGCAGGGATTACAGGCACCCACCATTATGCCTCGCTAATGTTTGTATTTTTAGTAGACGTGGGGTTTCACCATGTTGGCCAGTTGGTCTCAAACTCCTGACCTCAAGTAATCCTTCCACCTTGGCCTCCCAAAGTGCTGGGATTACAGGTGTGAGCCACCATACTCAACTCATTTTAGTGCTATATCTTAGCACTAAATGTGCTAAATATACTATTTGATAAAGATAAAACAACCTTAAGAAAATCATGTTGGCTTCACTCATAGATATTTATTGAGATGATTTTTTAAAAGTATACATAAATTTCTCAATGTGAAAAGCTCCTTTAATTGTTTATTACAGGAATACTGACTACATTGTGCACAGCTTGTTTTGCAGAGGATTGCAAGGAAAAAGATCTCACAACAGAATTACGTAGATTTGTTTGTAATTCTGGTTGATTTGTTTTCTAATTCATGTATCTGTATCATCTTATCTACTCATTCAAAACTTACAAAGAGCATATATTCTTTAACATATATTCTTTAGCTATGCTAACAGAAGTATTTTGTTAGCTTGAAAGCAATCATCTTTCAATTTAGACAATAATTCACTCAAACATTTCAAATAGATTTTAAGATACAACAGATACCTTCAATTGACCTACCATACACTCTTCTCTCAGAGAAAGAATTTTTGACTGCTCATTTTTAATCTTAACAAAATGGAATACATCTTAATTACAATTTTCAATTCATTCTCTTGTTTTTGTGATATAGCACATCATTTCTCAACTGCACTTCACTGTGTCCTTTGACCTCCATTATTAGTATTTATTAAGGTCTCCATATTTTTGTTTTTAATTAGACTATACAAATATATTACTGAAGAAAATGTGTTTGCATTCAAAGCTCATATTAGCCTAAAAATCTTATAAATGAATTTAAAAAGGTACGCAGTTAGAATTCTAGGCACAATACATATACTATCACATTTATACTTGGCTAAAGTATTATTAAGTGAAAACAACAGTCTCCATTTTCAGCAGCAGCTTGGAGGAAAGGGAGAATGAAAAAAATGAATGTCACAAGCATTTGGTGAATAAAAATTAATTTGTCACAATTAACCAAACATTGAGGTAAAATGTCTAGAAATCTGTGCTTTCTATTGAATAGTACACAGCATCATTTGATATTGCTTTTGGCCAGGAAGTGATTTAAAAATATTCTCAAATTTGAATTTAATCACAATAGCAAAGTGAAATAAAATATTAGCTTACATGTTCTTTAAATACAAAAGTGACCTTTCTTCGGTGAGTGCCAGGTAACATTCCATCAAGCAAAATGTCAACCCAAACCTTATTTGAATGAAACCTGACCTCCCTCTTTGAAAAATAATATTTAAAATTATTTGTGTTTAGTATTTGAAAATTTTTGGTCAATATAAAATCAACATTTTCAAAGTAATTGAGTTGTCTGCCATTTGCAATTAAAATAATTTGCTCCAAAAAATTTCTTTATTATCTGACAAGACAAGCTGCTAAAACGAGAGTAGGAACGTGTTAAGAGACCAAGTCTTTAAAGGAAAAACTCTGAGGTTCCCAGTAGATGTTTCTTAATTTGACAGCAGAGATTTAGGAATAAGAGAGAACCAAGGTACTACCATGTTTTCCAATTTAGTTTATAGCAGGGCAGCTGAGCTGGAGGCAGAAGCCATCTGCTGCTTGTCTCTCAATTGGATGATAAAAGTAAAGTTTGAAAAATAAATAAAAATTAGCTAAATTGGCAGTTCAAAAAAGCTGCAATTCCTGAAGATTTTCTCTCCTGGGTAAATGACAACTTGACGAAGGACAGCAGGATTGCTAAAAGCACATCTTTGCCAGCTAGCTGATCATCATAATTCATTATTTGTATGTGAGTGAATACTACAAAATTTTAGAAAGTCATGAGTAGACTTTGATGACATATTATTCAGTTTAGTTATTCACAAAAAAATTGATTGGAATTTTTTCAGAGCACTTCAGTTATAGAAGCCAGGCATGAAACTGTGTTTAATGGCCTTGGTTTTTTAAAAACAGAGGTATTATAATTTTGATACTCTCAACAATGCAAACCTTCCAAAACCATGTTAGGGCTTGGTTCATATTCTCCAAAGACAGCCGGGTACCAACAGAGGGCACCCGCATTGAGGGAACCAGGACAGAGCATGAACACACTCTGTTGAAGAAGAGTCCACAGAGACCTTCTTCCCTATTTTTCCTTCCTCTTTTTCCCCTCTTTTCAGGTTGTTACCATTTCAATCTTTATAGTAAAGAAAATGTTATTTTTTCTTCTCACATAAAAATAGGAACTGAAAACCCTTACTAACTATCATAGGTAGATGTCATTCTTTAGTAGCCAACAAATACACTTTTTGTGTTTATTTGTTGCTACCTAAATAATGTCTAGGTAGATTTCAATCCTTGACAGTAAGTAAATCCATGAACTAATTCTTTGAGAGGTTAGGACATTAGGGACTGTGGCAGCTTTTAGGTGTACTTTTCTATTTAAGCCAGACACTTTTGCATATAGATTTCTTGTTCCCATTGTGTTTCAAATTTTCTTGGGTTGGCAATGCTCTGTTTTTCTAAACCCTTGAACTCAGAACAAAATGACTTTCTTTATTGACAGTTATGTAAGAATAACAAATTGTCCTGGTTATTTGGTGATTTTAGATGGTCCATGTACGGAGCCCCACAACTTACAGAGGTTGGTTTTGTTTTTTTGGTATTGATTTTTTTTTAACAACTATCAAATTACTTATTAGCAGCTTCAAAGGCTGTTTATCAAACTTACACAAAAAACTAGGTTTTTACTTCCATGCATATGTATTCCTACAGTACATAATAATGATGGGATTGCCTTTTTTTCTCCCATCTTAGGAATGATGGCATATTTTGGTTCGGTTGTGCTTTTGAATCAACATAGTTTGACAAATAGATCAATGGAAAATAATGTAGACGGCTTTTGTTTTCTCAAACTGTTTTTACATGTATTATTCAAGTGTATTCCAAAGATCACTCCATATCATGGTCAGAAAAGTTATTGACAAATGCCCACTGTAAGAAGTGTCAGCCTAATAATGAATTATGGTCCTGTTCACACTTTTGTTATCAAAGTTAGTAATTGTTTTAAAATAGCCATAAAAATAATTTTGAAATTCAATAAGCCTTTTCATATTTTATATTAGGCAACCAGCCTTACTGAATTTAATTCAAATTTAATTAAATTAAATAAACATATATTGAGTGCCTACAGAGACTGGTTTTACTAAAAATACACTGTGCACATTTCAAGGTAATTTCTTGATTGGCTTGAAGGCTTAAAAACTGATCTTGCTCGTGATGCTGTGTCAGACTGTGGGCTGCTGGAAACTTTTGTCCGGAAAGACTTGCCTCATGCCTGGGCTTTCAGGAGAGTTTGACTTCAAATATTATTTTCCAACAATCCTTTGTCATGTCACTGTGACTGAAGTCTTATAACATGCATTTTCAAAGCACATCTTCTACACTTCTGCCTTCTGGTTACCGCACTAATCTACCCAAAGGCTGTTTGGGTAGAACAACTATCTTTACTCCCTACTACCTGCAACACTTAGTAAAGAATGGACTTTTTTTGGTAATTAATTTGGTAATTAAGTTATGAGAACATACACACTAATATTAAAAGCTAAAATCAAACAAACAAAAAACCAACCAGCGGCTTACATATAGAGATAGCCAGTAAACTAGAGCTGTTTAAAACTGGATTTCCTCAAACCAAGGTGATAACAAGGATTCACTTATCGATGTAAAATAATCTGCTTTTCTATCTGCAAGTTGACAATCTTTTTTAACTTAAATATTCCTGAAATTTCCAAGTGTCCAGAAAAACATAAAATGCAGATTAGGCATTATAGTTCAAGGTGATCAAAATGTTAAGTATTCAGGAGTTTATATCATTACAAATATGTCTCCTTATATGAGTTCCTTATGATTTGCAACTTATTTGCACAAATTTTACATTACTTCTTTATGGAGACACATGAAATTTCTTAGCTATCTGTGAGTAGAACACAATTTACCAGCTCTATCTCCTCCCCCTCACTTACTTTAAACTATAATCGAGAGCAATACCACTCTGTGTTTTATGAAAGACAGAGCTTTGCAAACTGGGTTTCCATACCACACTATAGTTAACGGGATGTTAAGTATGCCATGAAAGAGCGTTGTGTGGTAATTTCCAGGGACTTGGTTTACTATGTTTCAGCAGCTTAGCATGTGAAACAGTAGAGTACAATTATACAGTCTCCTCAAAATTTGATGAGCAGCTTTCACTGCAAGGCTTGAAGAGAACTATACTGGGGATATTGCCTAAATTAATTTTACCATGTAATTAGTTGTAGATATGGCATTACCAAATTGAAGTCATGTGCAAAGGGAATTGAATAATATGGATAAAAAATTTAAAAAGACCTAGAGAGTCATGTTACGTATAAAACAACAATATTGTTACTGTTTTCTGAAGTTCATAATTTGTTCAGATTTTGCTATGTTTTCTTTCCTCCACATGAATTCATGTTTTGCTATGTTTCCTTTTTTCCATATGAATATTCACTTTTGTGCCTCATTTTGTATTCTATCTCTAAAATGTGATCTCAAAATCTAATAGGGCTTGGATCCTACTTTAGGTACTGTTATTTTACAAAGAACCAAAATGAGACACACAGCTGGCAAATGGATGAGCTGGGATAGGAACCCTGTGTTCTGATTCATTTGCACATATGTTGAATCACTAGACTATGCCATGTCCCAGGCAATATCTCATGCTATAACAAAAGACTGAAAATGCAGACTGCGTCTTCTCGCTTAGACATCTAGTTCATCCTCTCTTGTAACAAAATATTAGGCAACCTAAAGAAAATATCTGAAGAGGGCACTCGGGTCCATAAAACAAGCATGATGTCAACCCTGGCCAAGACACATGCTCTGGAATTCCTAAGTTCTCTGCTTTACTGTTTCCCTATCAATAAAATGGTGGTGATAGTTACTATGTGTTGTTGGAAGAGTCAATGAGATTCTACATATAAAGCAAACAGCACAATGTCTGGCACATACAAAAGTTCCATAGGTGTGATTTAATTTAGTTTTAGGGTGACTAAGCTAAAAATTAGAAGGAGTTAGAGTGTTAAATAATAATAGTATGTCTGGGAAAGGTATATAAAACACTATGCACAAATTATTGATGCTCATATAGTAAGAGCCTATTAGCACATAAAAAAGAAAACAAAGAAAAAAAAATGAAGCCTACATTTACTTCTCTTTCAACTTTTAGCTAACTATTTTGCAATGGTTAGTCCAGGAATAAAAGGCATTACAAGCCTATCACCATCACACAGACCATATATTCTTCTGTTACAAAACCATCTCGTGGCATGTTCTTTCAGTTGGATAAAACACAAAGTCTTCCCTGTGGTTGTGTATAGGGTCCCATGGGTGTGCCTCAACTCCAAGCCTATTTTCCATGCTTCTCTTTCCCCTCACTCTGCTCCCCTACTCTAGCCTTCTTATAATTCTTAAGATAGGACCTTTGCAGTGTGTCCCAGTGGCTAGAATGCTCTGGTCCCAGATATTTCCATGGCTCCCTCTCTCCTTATCCTCCTTTTAGTTTTATTTTAATGTCACTTTATTCAATAATGTCTTTCTTTCTTCTTTATTTTTTTTTTCTTTCTTTCTTTTGAGACAGAGTCTTGCTCTGTCACCCAGGCTGGAGTGCAGTGGCCCAGTCTCAGCTAACTACGGCATCCACCTCCTTGGGTTCAAGCAATTCTCCTGTCTCAGCCTCACAAGCTGGGATTACTGAGGCACATCTCCACACCTGGCTAATTGTTGTATTTTTACTAGAGATGGGGTTTGATCATGTTGGCCAGTCTGGTCTTGAAATTCTGACCTCAGGTGATCTGCCCACCTCAGCATACCAAAGGGCTGGGATTACACGTGCTAGCCACCACGCCTGGCCTCAGTGATGTCTTTCTTGACCATCCTATTGAAAATTGCAACCTGTAGCTGATTCCTAAAATGAAACTTTTTTTTTTTTTTTTTCCTATGAGCATTCTGTGGTGTGGAATACTACAGCTGAGTCTACTTGAGTCTTTCCCAAAAACTTTGGGTCACTCTGGACATTAACAATGGGAATAGTGACTTCTCACTAATTCAAACTTGGAGCTGTCTGCCCAGACACTCAGAAGTTAAATTCTATTCTCCTATTAATGATATTCATTGTCCAATAACTCAGTATTTCATTGAATGTGGTATTTCTTGATCTTCTTTTTCTGAAACTCTGTTTTCTAATGTTTAGCCCTGCTCCCAAGGAAATTCTTTTTATATCAGAATCCCAAAGTGGGTACAATTGCTGTCATATTTCCTTTCTCTAGGCCTCTTTCTTAACACCAACTGACCACTCATAAGTACCTTCACCAATGACAAGTATTAGATTTCCTCTCATATCCTGTCATACCTCTGCTTGGATTGTGGCCTGCACATGGACCTTTTAGTTTTGAATTCACCTTAAGACATCTGCCCTCTTTTGTTTGCCCTTAAAATAATTTGTCTTTGTCTTGCTTCCATTTCAGATGTACAGTAATCATTTAGTTCAACAGGACTTGGATCTACTCTTCCTACATTATCTTGTTCTTTTGTCAATTATACATTGACAAAACCCTACTTCTGACTCAGTGTCTAATTCTTTGTGTTAAGAAAGCTTACAAGAAGGTAGTCTTGTATTCAACTGCAGGTAAAGGACCTTAGTAGAATGCTATACAAACTGCAAATTATTGCATATATTAAGTCAGGCAGCCAGTCTGTTAGCATTTAGAGCTCGATTCCAGGGCTGTCTTGGTAAGAATCAAAGCAATGGTGGAGTCATTAGTAGAATGAGAGGAATATGAGAAATTATATGCCTTTTTTCATATGCAGAGCTGCCATGGCCTTAAGGTAAGGGCACGCTTGGTGTGTTTGAGGAGAGAGTAGAGGAATAAAGAAAGAATGCTATGAGATAGAATCAGAGAAATAGCAGGGGGTCTAGATCAGTATACTGCTGTGAAGTTTATTATAAGCCCTTTGGCATTTACTCTGAGCAAGGTGGAAAGCCATTGGGAGTTTTGAGAGGACTAATGCATTCTAACTTTGATTTGTAAAGGCTCATTCTGATGGTTGTATTGAAAAGAAAGTAAAAGAAAGCAATCACCAAAGCAGGGAGAACTAAGAGACCACTTTAACAATCCAGAGGAAGAACAAGACATAATTTTGATGCTGGCTTAAGGTAAGAGAGGGTAGCAGTAGGCATTTCTAAGTGTGCTGAATTTATTTCATAGGTAGCATCTGGCGGGATTTGCTGATGGACCTAGGTTTAGAGAAAATAAGTTGAGACTGACTCCAAAGTTTTTGGCATAAACCACTGAAGAACGCTGCTACACACAGAAAGGGAAAGAATATGGTGGTGAAAGTTTAGGGGGAATATCAGTAATTTCTAGCTAGGTTAGTTTCTTTTTGAGTGAATACATAATCTATCTACAAAGGAAGTTTTCTTTCAATGTCTCAAGACACAGGTCAAATATTTATAACCCTGGAAACTCATTACATTGTGTACTCCAGCTTAGTCTTCAAATTCATATTGCAATATATGAAACCATTAAAATAGTAATAAAAAATAGAAAGCGGTTATTGGAAAACATTTTAATGCAAAAACCTGACAATTCTAAACCTCTTCTATTCATATTGTATTCATCTTGGTTAATTTAACTGGATGAATTAAAGATAACATAAATTATTCAACTGTAAATGATTTAAAAGCAAACAGCACATTCATTTCATCACTTTTTTCCTTAGAGCCTTTCATTAAAATTCAGCCATTCTGCAATTAATTGTCACAATTTTCTGGCCAACACATTCATTTTCTATCACATTCAAAGAAAACTATTTGAATTTAAAAAATTCTTACTCTAAAGGTAGTATATTGAAAATTTCAAGTCTTGACAGGTTAATTCTATATTTGTGTCATAAAAGGCAGTTCTTTTCTTTTTACCTGTCTTATTTCTTTAAGTTAGTTATAGGTAAAATTGTAACCCTGACTGTTATCTCTTGTTAACTCAAGACAAGAAAATATGTATGAATGTCATGAAGAGACTTGACCTGGAAACTTTTCTTTTATTGAAAAGGCTGTTTTTGAATTTTGCCACATGAATTATTACCAGAATCCTTTAAATATTCATATAAAGTCTAATTGATTTAGTAATGTCGAGCAACATACTCTTTTCATTTGACCTACTCTCAAATGACACAAAGTTGTTTTTTTTCCCCAAATTATTTCAATGTTCATGAGATAGAGAGGTGGATTATATACATATTTTATGAAGTGTTACTGAAGTACACATAAAATTAATATCATTTATCTCATGTTCCCCCTTATGTAATGTAACTAATTCCACAATAAATAAAACCGCCCACTGAGCATATCTATCAAGTAATGAGCCAGTATTTTAAGCAGATATTTTTGAAATATTACAGATAAAATTAATAACAGCTACTATTTTGTGAAGACATTCTAGTTGGAAGGCACTGGGCAATTTATATGCATTATTGCATCTATCCTTCACAACCAACCTTCAAGGAAGGTATTGTCACTATTTCTATTTTGTGAATAATGAATTGGTGGCTAAGAGCTGTTAGGTATGTTGCCCAACATTACGCTATGGTAAGTGGCAGGAAATAGTTGAACCTAGGCAGGTTACCTTCAGAACTAGAAAGCTTCTTTAATTCAGTCAGCATTTCTGAATTTGCAATATTAAGTCACCATATACTACATGCCATTAATGTGCCATAATAAAACTAATTTCAAAACATGTATGCAGAAAATGTAAGATAAAAGAGAATCCAAGTTATTATATCCTTAATTCAACTGCTTTTTCTTTATTAAGTACTTTAGTATCTGATAGGTAAGAATTGTAACATATCCCAATTTTAAGGAATACTTTAGAGAATGCAACATGTGTTAGAAATAGGGCGCTGAACACAGTCACTATTGGGCATTTCAAAATACTAATGTTGCCAAAAGAAATTGGCACTAAAAAAGTTTGAAGGGCATATTATTAATGAATATCAATAGCTTCAACAATACACATATGTCTTGGGAAGAACAACTGCATTTAAAAAAAATAATCCCAAGAAAATAGTCCAAGATGAGCTAAAGATCAAATCACACTGCTCAAGCTAAAATAATTTAAATATAGTAAAAAATTAGGATATTTGAAATGTCCAAAAATAAGAAAGGAATGCTAGGCATTCATTAAAAATGAGTTTGAGAGGCATATTTATCGACATAAAAAAAGTCATGACAAACCATCATCAAACACAAAAATACATGTATAGATATGTACAAAAAACACAATATATATACAGAAAAATACATAAACTATGTTCCACTTTTGGGTTTAAAAATGAAGCTTGGTACATATGGGAGTTATCATTGATATCAGAAATAAAACTAATTTTATTTTTGTGGAGTTTTTTGTTTCTTATTATAGAATAAATGTATAACTTGATAATAAAACAAAAAAGTTATTTTCAGAAAGTCACCATTTCATGTTATTTTCTGTCCTAAAACACTGACAATATTTGGCCTACACTGTTTTCAAAAGATGTCCATGATTTACCCATGTGTTAATTATTTTATTTAATGAAGAATACATTTTACTCTTCCTAAAAATGACATTTTATAATCTATGCTTGAAAACGTAAAATTGATTCACTTCAAAATGATAAACTTTAAGTATTTCCTATCTGCATGACACTTTTTTTTTTGGTGTTTTGGTAAGTTCCAAGATGAATATATGGTCCTAGTCCCCATGGAGCTCACAAATAGAAAAAATAATCTAACTTTAATTCCAAATAACATGTAAAAAGTACACCAATAGTGGCAAAAGTTCTTATAGTGTCAATAGGGTGAAAATTATTTCTTATTCAGTGAGCCAAGAGAAGTTTACTGGAAATACTGGCATTTGATCTCGAAATTGGACTTGAAGAATAAGAAAGACTTTTATAGGTGGAGACAAAGAGTTAGGCATATCTATTTGGTTGGAATTACACAAGGAACATGTAGGGAGTAAGGCAGAGTAAATTGTATGGTTTATTTTATACACTGAGTATTTGATCAGTAATATTGAAATATAAAGCTGAAAAAAGAGTTGAAACAAGGCCCAAATATTCTGAAAAAAAAAAATAAGGCTAAAAGTTTTTGTACTTTATTCTCTATTTATTGTGGAGTTATTCGTAAGAGAACTACATTATGTTAAAGTATGAATAGTATTAATGCTAAATGCACACAGGGTTAAGGCACTACTGATTCAATACCCATGAACTGAACCCTTGATTCTGAGTGCTTCAGCATGACTTACTGATGAAGAATCTTGATATTGTGATGGATTAATACAAAAGAAAAAAAAATTCCAGAACTTCCTTCCTTTTTTCAGATAAAGAACCTAGAAAATTTTATGTTATTTTTTACTTCAGACATTTAGAAAAGATTATTAAATTTACCCAAGAGAATATTCTACACACATTTATATCTTACCATGAACATCAGTGTAAATGCTATGCTAGATACAATAATTTGTGGGAAATTAAGAAATATTATTAGGAAAAAGAAGCTTTTCTAAAGCAGAACTACCCAATTTATACAATCTCTAGAATCTCATATGCTGACAGTCTACCAAAACAAGTAGCAAATGTTTTTTATAGACTTGGAAAATATATGTGCATCACAAGATATTTTTCCTATGTTTATAAGATACTGAAGTCTTTGTTAATTTCCTAATATAATAATTCAAGTGACTTCTCCACATACAGCAGTGTGAGTATATACACTGTAGTAAGGATGAAAATTCCTGTATCTCAAAAAAATTGACTCAATACGTCAGTAGAGCAGAACAATCAAGAAATCACAAGGCAAAATGGGAAATTAAAAGATCATCTTATCCTCTATCTGCCATACAATACTATCTCTCTAATTCGAATTCTATACAAAGATAGAAACCATATAACTTTTGTTTTTTTTTAGAAAACAGATTATTTCTGTTATTACATCATAATGACAGTGTGTTATAAACTAAATTTATTTCTTTAGTTCTGGCACTGAATGAAAAAAAGTGTAACTAGATAGCTAATCATTCATTATATGTGATCAATTATCTTACCTAGTTTAAACAGGTAGATTTAAAAAAAAACTGATTTTTAGAGCAGGCAATTAACTCTGATCTTTTCCACAAACAAATTATTAATCTAGCCAGTAAATTCGAAATGAGTACTTTTGATTATTTGGAGCTTGAACAAAACAAAATACAACAAAACAAAAGTAGCTAAATCAGAGTAATGTTTCTGATTCCTTACCAACAATTTGAATTGCATGCAATACTCATATAGATTATTAGTATAATCCACATATATTAAAGACAGGGCTTTATTTAAAGGTAATCTTTTTTTTAAATGAAAATAAATGTTATATTATTCCATAGCCTTGTCTACACTGAAAGTCTTTTCCAGATCTTTGTGCTAATGTTTTTTAACCTTCAGGTTTAAATTCTTTAATGCTGTTAACACATTGCAACAAATTCTTCATGATTTCTAAATTATCAAACACTAAATTAATACCACATTTTGAAAAATTAACAAGGAGAGGAACCCTGTACATAGGTGGAAATGTAAAATGTGCAATAACTGCGGAAAAGAGTTTGACGGTTCCTCAAAAAGTGAAACAAAATTATCATTTAACCCAGCAATGACACTCATTGATGTATACTGAAAGTAACTGAAAATAGTTATTCAAATGAATACCTGTATGCCAATATTCATAGCAGCATTATTCTCAAAAGCCAAAAGGCAGAAACAACAGAAGTGCCCATAAACTGATGAATAGATTAAAAAATATAACATATATATATATATATATATAGATGGAATATTATTTAGCTATAAAGAGCAATGAAGTGCTGATTTATGTAACAACATTAATGAAACATGCCAAGCAAAATAAGCCAGACACAAAAAGACATATAGTTCATGATTTTACTTATGTGAAATATCTGGAATAGGTAAATTCATACAGACAGAAAATAGATTAAAGGTTACTAAAAGGAAGTTGTTGCTTAATGGGTGGTGTTTCTGTTTAGTGTAATGAAAAAGTTGTGGAAATATGTAGCGGTGATGGCTGCACAATACTGTGTATGTAATCAATGCCACTGAATGTATACTTAAATATAGTTAAAATGGCAAATTTTATGTCATACACATTTGTCCCTAGTAAATATATATCAAGAGCTATATAAAATAAAGAATTAGTATGAGAGTCCATTCTTACTTATAGATCCTTTATTGATTTAAAAAAATTAATAGATATATACTGTTGATTCACATGCAATCTGCTGCAAGTGAAATCTTTGCAAATCCCTTTCTGCTTTATTGAATCTCTGCTGGTTGCCACCTCTTATCAATTTTCCATCCCCTCAAGGTACTTTTTTCTTTAGTATATTGATCCTCACTGCATTTATTTCTAATCTCTTCTACTTGACCAAGGGATGTTAAATTTTTAACCAACAATAAAGAATTAATTTCCGAAGATGACTGGGCTTAATGAACATTTACAATGTTATCTCTATTATAGATAATAAGACAAAAATAAGTAGACAGCTTCAAGACAGACTGACTGCCAGGTCTACACTACCTGATGACAGACTACATAGGGTGGGGAGGTAGAGGAAGGTGTAAATATTGAAATGACTTTTTGTTTTCTGTCTTACAAAACTGAATTGAAGTAGGAACTTCAAGTGGAACTCCATATTTTGATATGTGCAAAATAGGTGCATGCCTGTGTGTAGGAGGAGAAGTCATTTTGTTTGGACATAATATGCTGTAGGTTCTTTTAAAGCATTTTTGAGATATCCTTAATTGTCTAATATTGTGTAGGCAATTACACTTCCAAGTCTGAACCTCAGAGAAACCCAGATGAGAGACCTAAGTGAAGATTCCATTAGCACATAGATCATAAAGTCATAGGTATGAATGATATGGCTTAGGGAGAAAATTTAGAATAAGGAAAGGAGATGAAAAAAAGAATAGAGAAAAAGGGTGGAAGGGATCTGTGACTATTCACTGAGGAGCTCCAATATTTAATGTCTGGATGATGAAGATGAGCCAGCAAAAAGAGACAGAGAAGTAGTTATTAGAGACATGATAAGCAACTAGGCCAAAAGAGCAATAGAAGCTGAAGGAACAGATTTTCAAGAACTAAGGGGGTCAATGGAGTCAGCCACATCTAAGCGGCCAAGTAGAGGACTAAAATATATCCACTGGATTTCATGACCTAGAGGTCATTGGTGACTTTACAAAGAGATGGGGTAGGAAACCAAATGGAAGTGGGTTGAGTGGTGAGTAGAAAGTGAAGTAGTAGAGTTAGAGGGTACAGACAATTATGAAAGAGAAGATAAAAGTGTTGGCAACCAGTGTGTTAATGGTAGAGGAAAGTCTTTGTTGTTATTTTTAGCTGATATGCTTCATCTTTTGAATAAAATTCCAACAATTTTTTTTCCTGGCCTCAAGTGATCCCTCACCTCTGCCTCCCAAAGTGCTGGGATCACAGACCCTATCTATTGCATTTAGCTGGAGAAGAGGCCTTTCAAAAAAAAAGAACTTTGTTCACTTTCCACTGCAAGAGCTAAGCAATTAGAACAGTGCCTGACACATAGTAGGTGTGCAATAAATAACTATTGGGGTTATAAATAAATGAATAAGAATATTCCAGCAGTCTTAGTGTGTCTGAAGGCTTGTCTGAAGAGCATGCATCCTCAGACGGGAGGGTGATGGGAGCCACTGTTAAGTAAGCAGAAGTCAATGAATGGGTAGGAACCACGGCATTCAGCAGGAAGCCCTGACTGACCCCTTAGACATATATTTCCCAGCATGCAAAACAATCCCCGTCCAAGACAATCTTTTCCCACCTCTTTCTATTTCCTCTAGGATAAATAGCATTTATGAACTCTTTACCATATGCCAGCTTGTTATAAACACAGAAACGTCAGATTTGTTGCAATTCTAGCACATCTCATTGTACCATTAATTTTTCATTCATTGCTACTTGTTTCTTTTTAACATAGCTGAATGAAATCTTGTTAACATGTGTGTTTGTTATTTTGCATATACATAGTTGATATGGTTTGACTATGTCCCCACCCAAATCTCATCTTGAATTTTAGCTCCCATTATTTCCACGTGTTGTGGAAGGGACCTGGTGGGAAATAAGTGAATCATGGGGGTGAAGTTCCCCATATAGTGTTCTCGTAGTACTGAAAAAAGTCTCATGGGGTTTGATGGTTTTATAAGGGGAAACCCTTTTGGCTTGGCTCTCATTCTCTCTCTTGCCTGCTGCAGTGTAAGATGTGCATTTTGCCTTCTGCCATAATTGTGAGGCATCCCCAGCCATGTGTAACTGTTAGTCCATTAAACCTCTTTTTCTTGATAGATTACTCAGTCTCGGGTATGCATTTGTCACAGCTTAAAAATGGACTAATGGACATTGGTACCAGTAGAGTGGGGTGTTGTTGTAAAGATATCCAAAAATATGGGAGCAATTTTAGAACTGGGTAACAGGCAGAGGTTGGGAAAGTTTGGAGGGCTCATAAGAATATACAAAAATGTGGGAAAGTTTGGAACTTCCTAGAGACTTGTTGAATGGCTTTGACCAAAATGCTGATAATGATGTGGACATTGAAATCCAGGTTGAGACTGTCTCAGATGGAGATGAGGAACTTGTACAGAACTGGAGTAAACGTGACTATTGCTATGTTTTAGCATGGAGACTGGTGACATTTTGCCCTGCCCTGGAGATTTGTGGAACTTTGAACTTGGGGGAGATGATTTAGGGTATCTGGTGGAAGAAATTTTTAAGCAGCAAAGCATTCAAGATGTGACTTGGGTGCTGTTAAAAACATTCAGTTTTAAAAGGAAAACAGATCATGAAAGTTTAGAAAATTTGCAGCCTGTTGATGTGATAGAAAGAAAACCCCATCTTCGGAGGAGAAATTCAAGCCAGCTACAGAAATTTGCACAAGTAAAGAGAAGCCAAATGTTAATTGTCAAGAAAATTGGGAAATGTCTCTAGGGGATGTCAGAGACCTTTGTGGCAGCTCCTCCCATCACAGGCCCAGAGGCCTAGGAAGAAAAAATAATCAGCTGGGCTCAGGGCACCCCTGCTGTGTTCAGGCTAGGGATTTGGTGCCCTGCATCCCAGCAGCTCTAGCCATGGCTAAAAGGGGCCAAGGTACAAATCAGGCTGTGGCTTCAGTGAGTGCTGAAGCCCCAAGCCTTGGCAGCTTCCACGTGGTGTTGAGCCTGCAGGTGCAGAGAAGTCAAGAATTGACGTTTGGGAACCTCAGACTAGATTTCAGGGAATTCATGGAAATGCCTGGATGACCAGGCAGAAGCCTGCTGCATGGGTGGAGCCCTCATGAGAACCTTTACTAGAGCAATGCAAAAGAAAAACGTGGGGTTGCAGCCCCCACACAGAATCCTCACTGGAGCATTGCCTAGTGGAGTTGAGAACAGAGGGTCACCATTCTCCAGACACCAGAATGGTAGATCCACTGACAACTTGTACCGTGCACCTACAAATGCTGCAGACACTCGACACCACCCTCTGAAAACAGCCAAGAGGGAGGCTGTCACTACAAAGCCACAGGAGCGGAGCTGCCCAAGACCATGGGAACCCACCGCTTATGTCAGCATGACCTAGATGTGAGACATGGAGTCAAAGGAGATCATTTTGGAGCTTTAAGATTTGACTGCCTCACTGGATTTTGTATTTGCATGGGGCCTGTACTCCCTTTGTTTTGACCAATTTCTTCCATTTGGAATGGCTGTATTTTCCCAATGCCTGCACGCTCATTGTATCTAGGAAATAACTAACTTGCTTTTAACTTTACAAGCTCATATGTGGAAGGTACTTGCTGTGTCTTAGATGCGACTTTGGTCTATGGGCATTTGAGTTAATGCTAAATGAGTTAAGACTTTAGGGGACTGTTCGGAAGGCATGATTGGTTTTGAAATGTGAAAACATGATATTTTGGAGGGGCCAGAGGTGGAATGATATGATTTGGCTAAATCTTCACCCAAATCTCATCTTGAATTGTACCTCCCATATTTCTCATGTGTTGTGGGAGGAACCTGGTGGGAGACAACTGAATCATGGGGGCTGTTTCCCCACTACTGTTCCTGTGGTAGTGAATAAGTCTCACAAGACCTGATATTTTATAAGGGGAAACTCCCTTTGCTTGGCTCTTATTGTCTCTTGTATGCTGCATGTAAGACATGCCTTTTACCTTCTGTTATGATTGTGAGGCCTCCTCAGCCATGTGGAACTGTGAGTCTATTAATCCTCTTTTTCTTTATAATTTACCCAGTCTTGGGTTGTTTTTATCAGCACGTGGAAACAAAATAATACAACACTTTTTGAGGACAATCTGAAAATCTATATTTCATATATTTCAAGTGTTTTAACATGATTTCATTAAAGGTTGTATAGAGGGACTTAATATTATCATGAGGAAGAGGTGTTTGTTGATTTGAAAATATTTAGGCTTATACATTATTGAAAAACTACTGGCACTGTGGCAAATGTTAGAGAAGATAATGTCAGTTGTACTATTCTTCCTTCTCCCAGTGATTGATGATTACTACAGGTTGGACTGGGCGCAGTGGCTCACACCTGTAATCCCAGCACTTTGGGAGGCTGAGGCAGGAGGATCACGAGGTCAGGAGAAGGAGACCACCCTGGTTAACATGGTGAAATCCCATCTCTACTAAAAATACAAAAAATTAGCTGGGTATGGTGGCACACGCCTTTAGTCCCAGCTACTCGGGAGGCTGAGGCAGGTGAATCACTTGAACCCAGGAGGCGGAGGTTGCAGTGAGCTGAGATTGTGTCACTGAACTCCAGCCTGGGCAACAGAGCAAGACTTTGTCTAAAACAGAAAATAATAATAAAATAATATTTAAAGAATGAATAATTGGGCAGGTTGAGTAAATGAGTCTGCATATTGATATTTTTTTACAAATTCTAGCATTCCTTGAAAAGATAAATTTCTTAATATATATTCTCGAGTCTTAGTTATCACATATCATATGTTATAACCAAACAAGAAAGCTATTTTCGTGAATGAACACTGGTCTTATGATTATGCAAAGTAAATATATACACAGATTATAGAACATATTTTCGTTTGGGATATTTCTTCCTTAAGAAATTTATTTTCTCTGAATAGAAATAATATAAAATAAATATAGCACTTAATCACATTAAGTCATTTCTAATAAGCTATTTAGGTTAATTTGGTATATATAATTAGCACCCCTAAAAATAGTGGAAGAAAATGAAAAGTATTTTTCAATAAGCAAAAAACATACATAAAAATAATACAAGTTCTCAAACAGTGAATTTAATACTGGTGATTGCTCAAAAGCAGGTGACAGTAATAGTAGCTAACAGGTGCTTGCTACTTAGTATTCACCAAGCACTTTATTGTATTTGTATATCTACACTCTCCTAATGAAGCAAGAACTATTATTATCCCTACTGCATTGATGGCAACTGAAGCTCAGAAAAGGGTACATTGCTAATAGTAGAGCAGGGATTTGATCTTAGATCTCTTTTACTTCAAAGTGTGGCTTTTAACCTCATGCTTTAATAACATTGACAATCAAAACCAATGTGGGTTTCTACACAGATTTACTTTTTTTCTTGAGAACAGTATTAAATAAAATCTGAAAAGAGAGAGAGAGAGAGAGAGAGAGAGAGTGTGTGTGTGTGTGTGTGTGTGTGTGTGTGTGTGTGTGTGATAACCCTTAACCAATAATAAAGCTTTTTTTCTCTTTAAAACACAAAATCCAGTCAGGCACAGTGGCTCATACCTGTAATCTCAGCACTTCGAGAGCCTGAGGCAGGCAGATCTCCTGAGGTCAGAAGTTCAAGACCTGCCTAACAAACATGGAGAAACCACATCTGTATAAAAATACAAAATTAGTCGGTTGTTGCGGCACATGCCTGTAGTCTCAGCTACTCAGGAGGCTGAGGCAAGAGAATCGCTTGAACCTGGGAGGCAGAGGTTGTGGTAAGCTGAGAGCTCACCATTGCACTCTAGCTTGGGCAACGAGAGCAAACCTCTGTCTCAAAAAAAAAAAAAATACACATACACACAAAACCCAAAAGAAAATATAAAACAAACAACTCAGATTGTACAGAACATAAATATAGCCCTTGATCTAAAAGAATCATATTATATGAAAATAAAGTTCAGATAATATTACCTGTTTCCATAGTAGATAATTTTGCTTTATCAGGATAAAATTTAACTTTAAATTCTGACAATATATTTGGAATAAATAAAATAAAAATTAAAAATATAAAAATGCAAGGATCATAAGGAAGAAGACAAGGATGTCCACTCTCTCTACTCCTATTCCATGTAGCACTGGGAGTCCTAGCCAAAGATATTCATCAAGAAAAAGAAAAGAAAAATCCAAATTGGAAAGAATGATTTTAAATGGTCTCTTGTTTGCAGATGATATAATCTTATATATATAAAATTCTAAATAATTTGCCGAAATTATTGAACTAATGAACAAGTTCAGTAAAATTGCAAGATAAAAAATAAACATACAAAAATTAGTTGAGATTCTATACACTAACGATGAACTATCCATTAAATAAATTAAGAAAACAATTCTGTTTACAGCAGCATCTAAAAGAATAAAATACTTGTGAATAAACTTAAGGAGGTAAAAGTTCTATACACTGAAAAATCATTAAACATGGATAAAAGATATTATAGAAGACATAAATAAATTAAATAATAAAGTATCAAAATGTCAATGTTACAAATGGACAGTTATAAGATGAATGAGTTCTGAGGATCTCATGTATAGCATGGGTGATGATGAATGTGTTAATTGATATTGTGATAATCATCACACAATGTATATGTGTATCAATTCATCACACTATACAGCTGACTATATATAATCTTTGTCAACTAAATCTTTTTTTTAAACTCCATACTACCCAAAGTGATCTAAGGATTCAATGCAAGCTCTATCAAAATTTGAATGTCATTTTCCTCATAGATAGAAAAAACAATCCTAAAATCCACATGGGGCTACAAAAGATTCTAATAAGCTAAAGCCATCATGAGTAAGAAGAATGAAACTGAAGGCATCACATTACCTGACTTCAAAATACACTACACAGCTATAGTAATCAAAACAACATGATAGTGGCATAAAAAGAAACATATACAGCAATAGAACGGAATAGAAATCCAAGAAGTAAACCCATGCATGTAAGATAAATTAATCTTCAGCAAAAGCTCCAAAAACACACAATAAGGAATGGATTTTTAAAAAAATAAATGGTGATGAGAAAACTGAATAACCACAAGCAAAAACCATAAAATTGGATTCCTAGATTTTTTTTTTTCTTTTTTTTTTTTGAGACAGAGTCTTGCTCTGTTGCCCAGGTTGGAGTGTAGTGGTGTGATTTTGGCTCACTGCAACCTCTGCCTCCCAGATTCAAGCAATTCTCCTGCCTCAGCCTTTTGAGTAGCTGAGACTATAGACCCACACCACCATGCCCATCTAATTTTTGTATTTTTAGTACAGATGGAGTTTCACGATGGTGGCCAGGCTGGTCTTGAACTCCTGACCAGGTGATCCACCCACCTCAGTCTCCCAAAGTGCTTGGATTACAGGCGTGAGCCACCTGTGCCTGGCCACATTCCTATCTTACACCGTACGCAAATATCACCTCAAAATGGATTAAAGATTTAGACATAAGACCTGAAACAGTAAAACTCCTAAAAGAAAACATCAGGGAACAGCTCCATGGCATTAATCTTGACAATTATTTTTTGGATAGAACACCAAAAGCAGAACAATAAAAGTTACATAAACAAGTGGAATTACATCAAACTAAAAAGTTTCTGCAGAGCAAAGGAAACAATCAATGAAGTGAAAAAGTAACATATGGAGTGGCAGAAAAGGTTTGCAAATGATATATATGAGAAGGGGTCAATATTTAAAATATATAAGAAACTCATACAACTCAATAGCAAAATTCAAAAGTAAACAAAAAAATTCAATCAAAATATGATAAAAAGATCTCATTTTTTCTAAAGATGACATCTAAATGGTCAACAATTATATGAAAATGTGATCAACATCACTAATCAGGGAACTGCAAATAAAAACCACAATGAGTATCACCTCACATCTGTTAGGATGGCTGTTATAAAGAAGTCAAAAGATAAGTGTTGGCAGGGATGTGGGGAAAAGGGTACTCATAGAGTGTTGGTGGAAACTTAAATTGGTAAAGACATTATGGAAAAACAGCATGGTGGTTCCTAAAGAAAAAAAAATAGAACCACTATATGATCCAGTAATCTGTTCTTCTGGGTATATACCAGAGGAAATGAAACCACCATCTCATAAAATATCTGCACTTCCATGTTCATTGCAGCATTATTTGCAGTAGACATGACATGGACACAACTCAAGTGTCTGTCAACAGGTGAATGGATAAAGAAATTGTGGCCGGGCGCGGTGGCTCAAGCCTGTAATCCCAGCACTTTGGGAGGCCGAGGCGGGTGGATCACGAGGTCAAGAGATCGAGACCATCCTGGTCAACATGGTGAAACCCCGTCTCTACTAAAACTACAAAAAATTAGCTGGGCATGGTGGCGCGTGCCTGTAGTCTCAGCTACTCAGGAGGCTGAGGCAGGAGAATTGTCTGAACCCAGGAGGCGGAGGCTGCGGTGAGCCGAGATCGCGCCATTGCACTCCAGCCTGGGTAACAAGAGCGAAACTCCGTCTCAAAAAAAAAAAAAAAAAAAAAAGAAATTGTGATAAACACAAACACAATGAAATATTATTTTCAGCGTTAAAAAGAAGAAAATCTTGCCATTTGCAACAACATGGATGAACCTTGAAACCATTATGCCTAGTGAAATAAGCTATACACAGAAAGACAAATATTACATAATCTAGCATGTGGAATCCAAAGAGTCAAACTCATAGAAACTAAGAGTAAAAGGTGATTACAGAACAGGTAGAGATGCTGAGAAAATGGGGAGATGTTGGTTAAAGGGTACAAATTTTCATTTATAAGATGAATAAGTTCTGTAGAAAAAATGTATAGCATGGTGAGTATACTTAATGCATTGTGTATTTGAAAGTTGCTAACAGATAGTAAAATCACAAGACTTGCCTAATAGAATTCTGAATGTTATTTAGTAAGCAAAATGAAAATTAGTGAATGAATCAATTCAATATATGGTTAAGAGTTACTATATTTTACTAAAAGCATACATGCAAATATTAGTCACCGGGTATAACCATAAAGGAAATAATTTTGTAGTTTTTGTTCAAATTGCTAACAATCTGAAGAGATTGACAGAACAGCTACATAATTTTATTTAAAATATAACTACTTATATTTTAAAAAGTATTCTCTGAGAGCTGGTCTGAATCTGTGTGAGACGTGAGATTTATGTATTAGAAATCTTTTCATATAAATTAAGACTGCTGCCTTTGTCATGATGTAAGAAACGAAAGAATCAAGATCAGGATTCTTAAAAATGTTAAATCTCAGTGCACAATGTTACTTATGATTGCTAATAAGAGTTTGTAAACTTTTTAAGCAAGAGATTAAATATCTACGGCTCAATAGTTATTCAGAACAATGAGATGTTATTTATATAGCTATTTTTTCAAAAACATATTTTCTTATTTTAATTGTTACTTAACAGTATCATTTTAATAAGTACTGCTATATACATTTTCAATAGATTTTTGATATTTGTAATGTTTTTGACCAATCATTTTATTGACAAATGAGACTTTAAAATGTGATTACAGATAGATGGAGGTTATAACAAAATGGCTGTAATCAGAGGTGGTAAAAATATTGTTTCAGAACTCTTCCAAAAGCACAGTGCTCTCTCAGAGTTATGAATAGCTACCTTTAAGGATAATTTGCAGAAACTATACATGATGCTATAATTTATTTCTGAGACCTATAATCTACTCAATGATAAGTAGACTTAAAATTATTTAACATCATACTGGTATATACTATTATGTACTCACATAAATTTGGCATAAAATTTAAAAATATTGGTAATAAGTTAACTACTAAGTAGAATTAAAAGATTCTTCAAGTGGGGGAAATGACAATTTATTTAATGGAAGTCCAGGATTCAAATAGAATACTGGGGAATGGAAAAGCAATGAGTGAGAAGTGCTTAAGTTAAAAAGAAAATTATTGGTTATTGTGGCATGAGAATAGCGTCTGGAGGCAGAGAGCCTAAGGCTGATTAATGCTGGCTTCCTAGAACTAAATCAAAAGGAAAACCCCAACTTTCCATGCTCAAGTAATAAAAGGACCAGAGGCGACTCTCCACCTCCCAACCCTTGACTTCTCTGCAAGGCAAATGAAAGGACCTCTGATTGGTTCCTGTCTCACAACCAATCAGACTGATCAAAGGCCATATTTTCATTTGCATTGAAGTATAACTTCATAACTTCACTTCAGCCTCTGATTGCAGGCCACTACTTCATTTACATAGGGTATATGCTAAATAGCCAATGGGAGTCCTTTAGAAGATATTCAAACCCCAGAAAATTCTGTAACCAGTGCTCTTGAGCCACTTGCTCAAGTCTGCCCCCATTCTGTGGAGCGTACTTTCATTTCAATAAATCTGTGCTTTTCTTTATTGCTTTGTGTACTTCATCTATTTTTTTTCTCAAAATGCCGAGAACCTGGACAGCCTCCACCTGGTAAGTTTCCAATGATTAAAAAAAAAAAATTGATTTGGAATAAAATTAATCACTTGAGAGAAATTTGTTTTCATTTCCTTATGATTTACTCCTTCAAGTTAATGACTTTCAGTCTCAACTTTGAAAGCTTCTCAATGATGTTCTAATCAAAATGGAAGTTTTTTTTTGTAGCAAGAAATTTAGACTAGAGATTTTCTTGTAACAGAAGGATATGCCAACAGATGTGTTTGATTCTCTTCAATTGACTACGTAGGGCAACTGCCACTTTTTGAGAGTTCTCGGAGAATTGTGTTTCTAAAGGCAACCACTAAGCAGTAAAAATTTTGGAAATGATGTAACTACTCTGCCATAACAGCTCTAGGAGAATCAAAGTTTTGACAGAGAAAACTGCTTGTCTTTAAGAAATATATATAAGTCATAGTGAGACAAAATGCATTTCCCCTTTCTCTAGCTCTGTAGGGCCCTCTTTGTGTGTTCAGAAATGCGTCTATATGATATGGAGTATACCATAAGCAGTGAAGACATACTTGCTGGTTTAATTATGGAAGTTGTTTCAGATGAGAGTGTATTCAGCACACCTGAATATGAGGGTGGTTTTCAGCTTTCAAAAAATTATAACAATTTGCTAATTGACCAGACAAATTTCCTTGAAGATGAAGTTTCTTTGTACAGCAGATGAAAAATGTCCATAAAGTAAGCAAATCTGAGCTAGGCCTGAGCTGTCCAGATATGAAAACACTCTTTATGTAGATTTCCATTTGAGCTTCCTATATAATTTTTATAGCCCTTTATTCTGATGACTTATTTCAGAAAGTAATTCAAATACACTTTACAAATATACCAATATTATTGTTATATATTTTACCAAATTACGTAGAAAATATGTAAACATACTACTTGATAATACAATTTCTGAATTGATGAAAATGTCTCCACTTTATTCTGTGAGTTAATAAATATACCTTTAATAAATACACATGTATTGTTTTGAATATTTAATATC
>NW_022436968.1:2755692-2763808 GCF_009761245.1 Sapajus apella | reverse complement strand
AAAAAAAAAAAAAAAAAAAAAAAAAAAAAAAAAAAAAAAAAAAAGATTTTTGATGTGCTGTTGCATTCCATTTGCCAGTATTTTATTGAAAATTTTTGCATCAGTGTCCATCATGGATATTGGCCTGAAATTTTCTTTTTAGTTTTATCTCTGCCATGTTTTGGTATCTGGATGATGTTGGTCTCATAAAATGAGTTAGGGAGGATTCCCTTTTTGTATTGTTTGGAATCGTTTCAGAAGAAATGGTACAGGCTCCTCTTCGTACCTCTGGTAGAATCTGGCTGTGAACCCGTCTGGCCCTGGACTTTTTTTGGTTGGTAGGCTATTAACTGCTGCCTCAACTTCAGACCTTGTTATTGGTCTATTCATGACCTCAGCTTCTTCCTGGCCTAGACTTGGGAGGGTGCAAGTGTCCAGGAATTTATCAATTTCTTCTAGATTTACTGGTTTATTTGCATAGAGGTGTTTGTAGTAATCTCTGATGGTAGTTTGTATTTCTGTGGAATTGGTGGTGATATCATTCCCTTTTTCATTTTTTATTGCATCTATTTGAATCTTCTCTCTTTTCTTTTTTATTAGTCTGGCTGGTGGTTTGTCTATTTTGTTGATCTTTTCAAAAAACTAGCTCCTGGATTTATTGATTTTTTGAAGGTTTTTTTGTGTCTCTATCTCCTTCAGTTCTGCTTTGATCTTAGTTATTTCTTGCCTTCTGCTAGCTTTTGAATTTGTTTGATCTTGCTACTCTAGTTCTTTTAGTTGTGTCATTAGGATGTCAATTTTATACCTTTCCTTGCTTCTCTGGTGGGCATTTAGTCCTCTAAATTTGCCTCTAGACACTGCTTTAATTGTGTCCCAGAGATTCTGGTACGTTGTATCTTTGTTCTCATTGGTTTCAAAGAACAACTTTATTTCTGCCTTCACTTCATTATTTATCCATTATTATTCAGGAGCAGGTTATTTAGTTTCCATGTAGTTGCATGGTGTCAATGTGCAAAAATTTCAAGCATTCCTATACACCAATCATAGACAAACAGAGAGCCAAATCATTAGCAAACTCCCATTCACAATTGCTACAAAGAGAATAAAATACCTAAGCTTACAAATAGCAAGGGATGTAAAGGACTTCTTCAAGGAGAATTACAAACCACTGCTCAAGGAAATAAGAAAGGACACAAACAGATGAAAAAAAATTCCATACTCATGCTTAGGAAGAGTCAATGTCGTGAAAATGGCCATACTGCCTAAAGTAACTTATAGATTCAATACTATACCCACCAAGCTACCAATGACTTTCTTCACAGAATTGGGAAATAAAAAAAAAATCTTAAACTTCACATGAAACCTAAAAAGAGCCTGTATAGCCAAGACAATCGTAAGAAAAAAAAAAAAAAAAGCCGGAGGCATGTAGCTACCTGGCTTCAAACTTTATTATAAGGCTATTGTATTTAAAAAGGCATGGTACTGGTACCAAAACAGAAATATAGACCAATGGAAGAGAACAGAGGCCTCAGAAAGAATGCCGCACAACTATAAGCATCTGATCTTTGACAAACCAGACAAAAACAAGCAATGGGGAAAGGATTCCCTATTTAATAAATTTCCCTATTGAGAAAACTGGCTAGTCACATGCAGAAACCTGAAACTGGATCCCTTCCTTATACCTCATATAAAAATTAGCTCCGGATGGATTAAAGACTTAAACATGAGGCCTAACATCATAAAACCTCTAGAAGAAAACCTAGACAATACCATTCAGGACATAGGCATGGGCAAGGACTTCATGACTAAAACACCAAAAACAATTTCAACAAAATAGACAAATGGGATCTAATTAAACTTAAGAGCTTCTGCACAGCAAAAGAAACTATCATTAGAGTGAACTGGCAACCAACAGAATAGGAAAAAATTTTGCAATCTACCCATCTGACAAAGGGCTAATATCCAGAATCTACAAAGAATCTACAAAGAACAAATTTATGAAAAGAAAAGAAAAAAAAATCAAACCCATCAAAAAGTGGGCAAAGGCTATGAACAGAGACCTTTCAAAAGAAGACATGTATACAGCCAACAAACATATGAAAAAAGCTCATTATCACTGGTCATTAGAGAAATGAAAATTAAACTGTATTGAGGTACCACCTCACGCCAGTTAGAATGATAATCATTAAAAAATCAGGAGACAACAGATGCTGGAGAGGATGTGGAGAAACAGAAATGTTTTTACACTGTTGGTGGGAGTGAAAATTAATTCAACCATTGTGGAAGACAGTGTGACAATTCCTTAAGGATCTAGAAATAGACATACCACTTGACCCAGCAATCTCATTACTGGGTATATACCCAATAAATCATTCTATTTTAAAGACACATGCACACACATGTTTATTGCAGCACTGTTCACAATAGCAAAGACTTGGAACCAACCCAAATGCCCATCAATGACAGACTGGATAAAGAAAGTGTGGCACATATACACCATGGAATACTATACAGCCATAAAAAAGGATGAGTTCATGTCCTTTGCAGGGAAATGGATGAACCTGGAAACCATCATTCTCAGCAAACCGATCACAAGAACAGAAAACCAAACACTGTATTTTTTCACTCATAAGTGGGTGTTGAACAATGAGAACACATGGACACATGGAGGGGAACATCACACACCAGGGCCTGGGGGGTGAGGAGGGCTAAGGGAGGAATAGCAGGGGGTGGGGGGATTGGAGAGGGATAACATTAGGAGAAACACCTAATGTAGATGACAGGGGAATGGATGCAGCAAACCCTGACCATGGCACATGTTTACATATGTAACAAATCTACATGATCTGTACATGTACCCCAGAACTTAATGCATAATAAATAAATTTTAAAAATATGATAAAACTTTGGAAACAGATATTATTCTCTTTTCAGTAGATTTGTGTCTTCTAATTTTCTCATAGTAATCTCACAGTGTCCCCATACGTGATGCTGAACATGGACACTATTATTTTTACCTGTTGTTTTAGTGTTCCCTAAAACTGCTCTCTGGCGTGGGGTTTGGGGAAGCCCTGTTTTCACCCTATTGTGAACTCTGCATGTGAGAGATCTAGGTTGTATGTTCCTTATGAGAATCTAATGCCTGATGAGCTGAGGTGGAACAGTTTCATTCTGAAACCATCCCCCTGCCACGTCCATGGAAAAATTGTTTTCCACAAAACCAGTCCCTTGTGCCAAAAAGGTTGGAAACTGCTGCCCTAAAACACAAACCCTAGGCAAAATTTTTACAGTAACTATTTTATTGATTGTGCAATTCAAGAAATGCTTGAGGTTGGGGAGAGGATAAGACATTAGTAGGGGAAGGAGGCAAAACAAATATAAGGAGTGGCATTGCTAACCAGGTCGGAACATGGGGACAGCAATTGCTTTGTCTAGTGAGCCATCTTCAAAGGGCCTCTCTGTTTACCTTGGGAGAAGCAGGGAGAAAAAAACATCTAAATGGCTTCTCTTCTGCCTTCAATGTTCACTCCTGAGAGCATTAACATTAACTTCTGCAGCATCTTATACTTAAGCAGTAACCAGAAACCCAGGTACAGAAAAAGAAGGACTTCCAGTGTAGACTGAAAGTGAGGCATTCATAGGGCATATCCAGCAAGTCTTTCAATCTGTTGAAACGAGATTGGGTACAAGATGGGAATATTACCAGCCATTGAGTGCCACCCCATTGAGAAAGCAAAGCCAGTGTGCAGAAATGGTTAATGCAAAACTGAATTTGGTACAATCCATTCTTTGTGCAGGTCAGATCTGCTCACACTGTACTATGATATTTAATCCTCATCTTCAATTCTTCCTGAGGAGAAGCATGAAAATTCAGTCTTTAAGTATTATTGTTAACTGCTGCATCCTTAAACAAATAGCACATAGACAACTTTTTACGGTGTTATCTAATGAAGCTACAGATGGCCACTTTCAGCTATAATTTTGGTTCTTGCTTAATGGGGTGATTCAGACCTTGGATTTGGGGTTTATCACCCCTAAGTTACTTTGAGCTTCTGGGCATGTGTTCTATGCAATTACTAGTTTTGATTATCACTAGATACAAAAGCGTCAAGAGAGATTGCAGTGAATCTACTTCATTCCAGAAATATTCCTTTTTGCCCTCACTGTGTAGTAGCAACTATAGCATCTCATGATTATCAAGATAGATGACTCCCACTAGTATATTCCAGGTGCACCAGGATGAATAGCTCAAAATTCATACATTTCTTCTCCACTTGGAAAATAACATCTCTAAACTAGCAAAGTCTAAGACGGATGGAAAGCACTAAATTTCGAACAAGAGAATATGTTTAAAATAACTGGGAATAATGGCAAGCATGGGATCCCATTTCTACTGCTTGCCTCCCAGACCTATGCATCAGCTGTTGGTTCAGAGCATATAGTGTGCATTAGGAGATAACACCCTGGGATTTTTCCTCTGAGCTGGCTCCTTAATTGAGTCTTTATTCTATCAGTGTAATGAAATACAAGTAGTAAGCCCCCCAAGTCTTGTGATTATCTATTCGTCATCATACCTCTTTTGTAATAAAATAGGTTCCTTATTCTAAAGCAATGCCACATGAAATGCTCTGTTGAGATTTCAGGCATTTTTTAAGCCCTCAACTGACAGTATTGATTGAATAACTGTGCAAAAAAAAATGCAAACTGATGTCTAGAATGTACATTTGTTCTGATAAGGACAATCACTATCCCTTTCCTGGTGAAAGGGGCCTTGTTTCATTGATCTGTCACCAAGTGGCTGCTTAAACTCCCACAAAGTAGTGCCATATGGAGTACTCTGCAATGATATGCACTGCTCTCAGGCTGCACATTCAGCAATGGTAGCAATAGATCAGCCTTGGTGAAGACGAATACATCTTAGTAGCCTCATGCCTAGCCGTAATCCTTCTGCTATGACCACTCTAGTTATGCGCATTGCAATAGTCATCCTGCTTACCTTGTTGAAGAGATGCTCCCTGTAGATGGGTTCTCCTTGGTAGAAATTAATATTAGTACACATATCTGCCTATATTGTGCCTAGTCCTATAGGATCTTCCATATACTTCCTTCCCAGAGTCCTTCATTCTGACTTATTAGTCTTATTCATTTGAGGACTCTGACCATTGAGTCACGCCACTGCCACAACCCAGGAATCAATAGATTATCTGCATCTTTTGTCAACTCTCAGTTCTTGCAAAGTAATGACTGAGTTCACTGCTCAAAGCTCTGCTCACCAGGAGAAGTTGCCTTTGTTGCTGTCTCTAAGGCCAACCCTGAGTGGAGCTGAAATGTGGCAGTGGTTCACTTCAAGCTTGCAACCAACATTTTGGGCTGTCTCATCTGTTAATGACATCAATTTCTTTCCTTCTCTGATTTGCATATGTGAACTGCCTGTCACACATTTTGCTTTCTGTGATGTGCTTATAAATAAGCACATCATTTGCTTATTTATAATATTTATTGCTTTTCCCTTTAAAATAAAATGTAAGCTCTATGAAGGTTACTTTTTATATTTTTTAATAACTGATAGGTCTTTCTTGCTTAAAAGGACCTGGCATATAGTGCTGTATGCATTCAATAAATGTTTGGTAAAAGAATGAATAGATGAACTCTCCCTATATCCTTTCCCTGCTTCAATTTTGTTCATAGTACTATCACAATGCAACATTATACATTATACTATAATTTTTTTTTCAGTCTTTCCCTCCTCCACTAAAACATAAAAGACACAAGAGGTCTGCTTTGTTTAAGGCATTATCCCCTGTACCTATAGAAAAGCCTGCTTTGACAAATATTTGTTGCATTAATTAGGAAATGGACAATGTTTTTCTCATTTCCTGACTATCAGCAAGTAACACTTAGGGCACTGTATGTTATATAACAGGTGCTCAGTGAAAAAGCAGTGATACAAAACAAATGCATTAAAATTCTAAATAGCATGTGGCTCAAAGGTGGCCTCTCTCAATACTACTCTGATCTTTCAGAAGTCAAATGGACAAGACCCAACAAGATAACTTTGCCTCCTTAAACTTGTTCCTCAGGAAGTTTCAGAGGAAAATTCAAATGATTTATCAGCCACAAAGACTAGAAATTGTTATTTTATTTATACACATAGCTTTTATTTCAAATCCTGTTGGCTTATACTTTAAGGTTTCCATGATTCCTATTACTTTATTTCATTAAGAAAAAATATATGTATCAAAAGCCAATATCTTCTGAAGTGATGTGAGAAGCTATGAGGCTCCTTTGTACCTTTACTTCACCTCACACGTAGAAAGAATTACATTGCTAAAGGACACCACATTTTAAAAAACACTGTTGTATTTTATTATATGCATATCTGGAATAGAATATCTGACAAGAGAACGGCCATGGACAATTTCTCCTATCATTACATGGAAGATGAATATGGAATTAATTTTCATTTTTGACATATTATATTGAGATTTTTAAATTCATTCTCTGTAAGTTGGGTTTGGAAGAAGTCTAATTTCATGGTATCATTTGAGGACAGCTCTATGAATATTTGTGACAAATGAATCTTTTATTTGCCTTGAAAATTATGATTCAATTTGATGAAATGAAAAAAATTTATGGAAAATGTTTAATCATGACTGTCATGTAAGAGCTAAGCTGTCAGCAGGATGCTATGACACCTAGAGTTAGTCACATCCAGCTGAGAGAGGATCCACACAGCTTCTAATAGCTTAGGAAGCTGTGACTTGATATTCTGGCTCATTTAATAGATTCATTGTGTTTCGTGTTCTATATGGATTCAATATTTGAAACCAGCCTAAAGATGATTTAATGTTTAATGTCATTATACTCTTTATGCTTCTACTTTTTAAAATGAATGCAGAAATATTTTTCCAAAATTTAAAAAGGCTTTAATTGATACGAACATCATTTTGACCATGAAACTTAAAGAGATGCTTTGTTAAATTAATCAACATATGATTACTATGATAATGCTATATACCTAGTCTTTTGCTGGGAACTGTAGAGTAATCAATAATATATGGTTTATGTCCTCTACCCCTGAAGAATTCCTAAATGGAGAGAAAAAAGAACAGACAAGAAAAACTGTAAATCTACAATGTAGTGCATGGAACATACTTACTTGTTGAGTTATGTGGCACAGACTAGGAACCATAGCACTGATTTTAAGTACAATAATTAAATAAAAGTGATTATTTTGCTTTTTTTTCCTCCTTATTGCCTAGGAACTTTTATTATTCTTTCCTTTCATTTATTAAGCCACATGCTCATTATTTCCCTGTTTCTTAGCAATTGCTAGACTTTAATCCAATTGGTCATTTATTACTTTCAATTCAATGTGATTCTTTTAGTCTTTTCCTACTCAATATTTTGACGAAAGTTTGGATAGTATGCCTATTAGCTTTGTAGATGTTACAAAACACAGTAATTTTTACATTTGATAACAAAATTCAAATTTAAACACGAACAAGCAGTTTGCAGAGTTTTAAATAACAAATGCATATTTAACAGGTGTAAAGTAAGTTTTGCTCTTGGTTACAAAATGCCAATTTCACATGTAAATAAAGGATTTTTTTTAACAATAGCATTATGAAAAAGAATTGAACCTGAGGCCTCATATTCAGTTTAAGACAATATAATATTTTGTCCAAGAGAAGATATATATGTTATGAACATGGAAACTGAGGGTTTAGAGTACCGAGGGTGATGATTCTGTTCTACTATAGAATGCATAAGTTATACCTGAAATCTTGTTTGGGTATGGCCTTTTTACTTTCAAAACACAGGAATATAGGATTATTCGTTTAGAGACTCAATATTTTTATTATAAAATGCATGGTTGAAGAGAATATAAGAATACAGGTCGACAAAGAAAATTATAAAGCACTCTAAGCACTGAACTACAGTTTTAGACCCAGATAAGGAAAACTTTTATCAAGAGCCAGAAATGTTCAAAAATTGAGTTGACTACTAGAAGAAAATATTAATGTAGTGGTCTTGAGGTTTTCAAACATGAAGCAGAAAATCAAATACCAGATATGTATTGTAGAAGAAATGTAAGCAATATTTAGTTAGTTGAAATAAATGTCCTTAAGTATTA
>NW_022436968.1:2654319-2755292 GCF_009761245.1 Sapajus apella | reverse complement strand
ATATATATATATATGTCCTTTTCATTACCCCCAACCAACAATACATATGTCAGTTCTCACATTGGAACTGCAATCATTTGTTCACCTATTTGCTTTTTATTATTTTTGCATAACATTGTTAAACTGTATTTTTCAAAACTATAGTTACAAGAGAGAACATTAATACACTTCTCTCTTCCAAAACCACCTTTGTAATTTATTATGTGAGGTTTGTTTTCTTTATAATGCGCAGTCTTGTACAAGGTCAGATAAACTTAAAAGTAACAAATATTTAATAGTTTCATTCACTCTTTGTATTTGCTGACACTGATATATTTTCATTCCTCAAAATAATTTAGTAGTTTGACTTTCAAATATTTTTTCAGGGTCTGAAAATATTTGAGACATCGCAAATATTTTTTGAGATATCTCAATCCAAACATTTTTTTCCTTATAAATTTTGTGTAAAGAATATATTTTATTTAAGTATCTTAAAAATATCATTACAGTTTAAATAATGGTTTATTTCACTAAATTTATCTGTATGACCATACTGAGCAAATAAGAGAAATGCAATGCATTATTTTACTCATTAATCACATGAATTGCCTCCAGCTTTGAATCTCTGTCTTCATTGATTATTTATTTTGTTTATTTACTTTTGAGACAGGGTCTCAGGGTCTTGCTATCACCCAGGATGGAGTGTAGTGGCACAATCATAGCTCATTGTAGCCTCAAGCTCCTGAGTTCAATTGATTCTTCCACCTCAGCCTCAGATTAGCTGGCACCTGGGACCATAGACACACACCACCACTCTCCGACGATTTTTTAAATTTGTTTGATTTTTAGTAAAAGACAAGGTCTCACTATGTTGATCAGGCTGATCTCAAACCCCTTAGCTCAAGCGATCATCCTGCCTCAGCCTCTAAGTGCTGGGATTATAGGCATGAGCCACTGCACCCGGCCTGGCCTTATTTTTTTATTCAGAAACTAAATATACCACTTTGAAACAAGATAATACATTGACTTCTAGTAACATATTTCTTCTGAACAGGTGCTCCTAACAAAACCTGGAAATGACTATACTTTGGCACCTGCTGAAGGTCTGCGCCCGTCAGTGGCATGGCTTTAATTGGAACTCAGTAATAGATATGTCATTATCCCTATGTGATAACCAGGATCTAATCCCATCCATTCTAGTTGCTTCAGATGTTCCACGTTGGAACAATTGAATCCCAATGGATAATGATCAATTACTCTTCACTCATCAGTGTGAGGAGTGGTGTCCTCATATGAAGTGAAAAGCTCTTATGCTTATTTTCAATAAACTAACCATGCATGGCAACCAGTCACCACTACTAAGGAGGAATCTTTGTTGAATTAGAAGTATTATTTCAGACATTTGTGCATGTAGTCATTGTTGAAAGAAAATCATCTATTGTCATTCCAGACATCTCATCTTGCTTCTGCAGAATATTTTCAATCTACAGAATAGAATAAAGAGAAGACAGATCTCTTTAGTGTGTTGTTTTTTATGGCTGCCAATGCTAAAGCAGATTTCAAAAGTTGCAGGCCATCCTTTTTTTTTTTTTCAAATATAATTAGAGGACTTAGTCAAACATGTATGCATATTGTAACAGTGAACTATTACCAGAAACATAAAATTTCATTGGCATTCAAAATAAACATCTGCTTTTTATCTATCTGTGGTCAACTGGGACAGCTCATTCAAATTCCGCCCTTGGAATGGTTCCACAATTCCACTGGATGGCTCTACTTTCAGGTCAGAGCCCACCTGAGCTTGGTTAGGGAGTCTTGGCTTCACCTAAGTTAATTATGCCTGAAGGGATGGCAGCTATCCCAGGGTAGCTTTTCTCACTGATGATAACAAAAGAGCAAGAGGGAAGAATGAGATGTCTTTGAAGCCTTAGGCTAAAAACAGGTGCACTTTCACTTTCAACAACATTTTGTTGTTGTTGTTGTTGTTTAAAAAGAAATCAAATTGAACAGCAGTGAAGAAAAGGGATAGGAACATGTATTCTAACTTGTGGGAGGAACTTAAAGTGAATGTATATGATGTTTTATAAGGTTTGAAGATTTTCTGATAAAAAGAACAAATCATAAAAACACTCTAAGAGATGAAAGACAAAATTCTTCTCACTTAAAACTCCATATTTTCCAGTCAGGGCCACCTAGGAAGTTGCATCAAGAGAAAGGGTAACAGCAAGCTGAATCTGTGGGGGGCAATTTATATATAGCAAGTAGAGTGGATTCATCTAGGTTTCCCAGGATCCCTGTGCATTGGCCAACTTGAACAATTTCTCGGGCTCCAGGGCTTAGGGCGTGTGTCTAGTTGGTTGATACTTGGTCCTGGGGCAACCGAGGGGCGTATACAGTGGTCGAGAGTGTGAAAGCTCAGTAAGAGGGTGGTTGGCTTGGGGAGTGGACTTCATCAGCTGCCAAGAAGGAGAACTGAGTTGCCTCTGGCTGGGGCCTCAAAACTGGGTCCAGATAGTGATTGAACAACAGCAAAACTGTGTTATAATCTACCCCTTAAAATCTTGACATCAGTTGTGAGCTTGATTATTTGCTATATTTCAATACGCCAATAATCAATTTCAATAAGCCAATCTGCTGCCAAATAGCAGCAAAGACTTTCACAGAATAAAGTATAAAATGTTCCAACAGCATAGAAAACATTTTATTATGGGAGTAAATAGGGGGAAAACATGCAGAAGAATAAGGAGTCCTTGCAGGCCAGTCCATCACCAAGATCTCCATTTTATGGCACTCCTAAGGAAGAAGCTGGAATTGCTGGGGTCTCTAACAATATCTTGGTGGAGTTGTAAAATGCTTTAAAAGTATCAGTTATGTGATTTTATGATAATAATATCTTAATATATCCTTGAGTCAAAGTGGCAGTTCCAGTTGTTTCGTGTAGAGGGAATAAACTTAGTAAGGTACATGTAAAGGTTAGTGATATTTGTTTGAAACCAAGGGAAGAGGTGGTCATGGTCACGTTCAGAAATGCAGAGTGGGAGGTCATGGTGGTAAGCTGAAGTGAGAAAAGTAGGAGAAGGCCCCGGGAAATGGGAGGTTCACTCTCCAAGGGAGTCAGTGCTTAGACTGATATGCGGTAGTTGCCTTCTGGGGAAAGTAATAATCTTCATTAATTTTTAGAAAGGCACAGCTGACAGTACTGCTACAAGTTTTTCCTTAAGGCATAGGAGTTTAGGAGTGTGGAGTGTGTGTTTTTACAGAGAGCATGAGTACACATGCAGGTCAGACATCTAAAATTCAATACAGCAAAGGAAATTGGGAACAATATTTAAAATTAGTGTTACATATGTTGGGCCCTGAATTTTAAAAAAATTAAATCCTGGGGCAAGATATGGATGCATTTAGGAATTGGTTTGTCATTTTTTAACCTATGTTGGAGTTCTTTGATAAGACCATTTAGGTCTTCCAATTAAATTACTTGCCTGGGACCTATCTGGGAGAGAAAAGTTCCATTGAATACCTTTTGTAAGAGCCCACTATTGTATTCTGGGATGTGAAATGTGTGGCTTTGTCACTATCAGTAATGTCTGACACTTCAAAGGGAATAAAAAGTATCCCAGGAAGACCCTGTATTGTGGCCTTAGTATAAATAGAAACATGTGTAACCTTGATTTATATTTTGGATACTTGTGAAGCAAAAGATTCTCAAACTTCTATAGGGGGCAACTCTTAGGCAGTGGTTCAAAAGTTTGCAAAAATGTACAGATGGAACCATATGCTGACTATGGTATCTAGTGTTAAGATGACTATTAGTTTGGCCAAGTGACCTAACCCTTGGGTTTCAATCTTTATCTGGAATAATCTGGGTAAAAAATGGAAAGCAGCAATATTTCCCTGTGGTCCATCGTGTATGACAGTGACAATGCTGTTGTACACCCTACCAATTGCTGTTCTCTCAGTTAATTATAAGTGGCTCCTGATATCCAAGGGGCTTGGAAGAAGGATAAACTTCTCCAACACCATGGCACCTGGGAAGTGACTGAGGACATTGGAGTCCATCCCCTCTTGCAAGCGGAATATACACACGGGCCCAGATGTGCTCCATTTTACATCAAGAAGTCACTTGTAGCCATGTCCAGCTTGTCCGGTTCTGCTTCTGTGACTCAAAGCATGATTGGCAGCTGGATATGAAGAGCCACAAACTCAAGGTCTATAAAAGCCTCTATTTCCAGGAGATAGTAGTGTGTGGCCAGCATGTTCTTCTCTAATGGAGTCTAGCACATGAATAAGTAGGATTGGCCAGTGTGCATAATTTCATGGGCTTGGGCACATAAGGGCTGTCTGATAGCTGGCCCTAGGGTGATTTAGGCAGGTACTTACTGGTTGTAAGTGTGAAAACACAATAAGGCAAATACTTAGCTGCTCAAAAAGAGGAATGCCTCTAGTTAAAATCACAAAACTGGGCTAAGATAGCATTTCAAATAAACTATATTAGATAGGGGTATGAGTGAACATTTGGAGCCAAAAACACAATCTGCTAGATTGATTCTTCAGTATCTAAATCTTTATAATTTAAGCTGAAGAGTGTGTTGGGGGTGGAGGTAGAATAAACTCATCAAATAACTAATAGCTACTAGGTGACAGAAACTATGTGAGATACTGACCTGAAAATGACCGCTGAATAACAATGAGCTCTTTCCCATTTTTCATAGCTCTTTTGAAAATATTTTATTGTTAAATCTTGTATACTAACAAAAGTTAACAGGCTTTAAATATGCATAATTATAGCCACTTTTAAAGTAATAGATTAATTGACAGCAGTAATTTGCTTCCAAAACCTATCTAAACTGTGCTTTCTTGGCTCATTTTTTTCTGCTCGTACTTTTTAAAATTTCTATATTGTCTGTCAATCCAAACAACTATTACCTTGGTAGGCTTTAGACTTGCAACAGGTCTTTATGTTCTTGTAATTTGAAACTTTTAAATTTTAACAACAATTTGGAAAATCATCTCTTTTATTTGTTTACAATGAGTTACTTAATATAAATTTATATTTTGTCATAATCAAATATCAGAACGGCTTTGTTTTATTATCCTTTTCACTTAATAATATTTATTTCATTTTTGTCCTTTACTAAATTAATTGAAAAGTCTAGGCCTTTACTTACTGAGCATAGTTTGAAGATTATATCATTGCATGTACCTATGATTATTTGTATTATGAAAAGTCACATGAAGTCTGTAGAATGTATTTACTTTTGAAGTAGGAAGCATGGAAAATGACAAGCCTTTGCTTGATTTGTATTTTATTTTACCATGTGTCTAAAGACATATCTTTCTTTAGTTCTATCAGAGACATAGCTTTCTTTAATTCTATACGCTTGTTCAAATGTCACCATTTCCAGTAAATCTGGCAAGTACTCCAACCTATCCATCACTTCTTGATACTTTACCCAATTTTCTATTTTTAAATAAAATATTGAGTTAAATATATTTCCAAACAAAACATTTATATATTTCGGTTTAAACAAATATTAGCACTGTGAAAAAAAAATGATGATATATTTGGAATTCTGGTTGTTCTTAACGGCCTGAGACTAAGGAAAATTTCAGTACATGGGTATCATTCTCAATACAGGGATGTGCTGCTCAGTCCTTCAGGGAGGGGCTTACAAACCAGCTTGAAACTCCTGCAGGGTCTGCCTCAACCACAGACAACCTTCTAGAGGTCACACATGTGCCAGGGAAGCTCCATCTGTTGAATGAATGAGACAGAGAATACAAGCCTTCGCCATTTTGACTTTATGAGTGTCACTTCCACAGGCAATACTCCATAACTCCTTGCTAGTTTTTCTGATATTTTGTCAGACCTGCATTTCGGGTTGACTTCTTCCTTAGCCTGATACTGCTTTCTGACATCTCTCTTCACATGTAGTGAGTCCTAATAAACATCTGGTACCCCATACCCCACTTCTACTTCCAGAGAGCACAACTGGTGACATATCGAAGGAGGGACATTCTAGAGTCTATGATTATAGTCCCAATTCCTATCTTAAATTTTAAGCATTAGCAACCTTAGGAAACTCAAGTGGGTCAGAATATTTTCACTGTAAATCAAACATGCAGAGTTGATGTACAATCATTGACTCTTGTTGGAATTATTTAGAAAGTCCAAAGTCTCTTAGGAACCAGAAAATATGTCTATGGATTTCTGTTTATTAATGCATTCATTTAAACATCTGAACATTATTCATTTATTCACTCACTCACTTAATCATTCTTTCAAACACCTTTTATTCCCTGCTTCATGCTGGCTGTCTTGTTCAGTGCAGGGATACATAGATAAATACATGATCTCTGTCATTAAGGCACCTAAGGATGACAGAGATAGATATGATAAATAATTTTAAAAGTATGCGTATTAGAATTAGTTTCAGTGTTTTATCCCGTTTTTGTTTTTGTTTTTATTTGGCTGCTACATCAAATTACCACAAGAATAGTGGCTTAAAAGAACACAAACGTATTGCTTGCAGTTCTGGAGGGACAGAAGTCCAAATTCAGTCTCACCTGACTAAAGTTAACAGTTTTGTGAGGCTGGTTCCTTCTAGAGGCCTTGAGAGAAGAATCTATGTTCCTGCCTTTTCCAATATTCTGTAGTCGTCTGCATTCATTGGCCAATAGCCTCTTCCTTTTATCCCTGACCCTCTTACCTTCTTCTAATATGGACTCTTGTGATTACATTGGGCCTACCTAGACAACCAGGATGATATTCAAAACCCAAGATCCTTAAGCACACCTGCAATGTCCCTTCTACCATGCAAGGCAAAACTTCTAGATTCTGATGATTAGAACATTGACCTGGGGGGCCATTATTCAGCCTACCACAATACTTAACAAGGTGGGTAGAGGCAAGGGCAGGTGAGAAGTCAGAATATTGCTGCCAAGAGCATCCTAAGGCATTGTGGAAGATGCTGAATAGTACGTCAGCAAACTTCACAAAAGCATAGGTTTTAAGTAGAGTGTTGAAAAATAACAAAATGTTAGTGAGTGAAGGGTACAGTAGAGGTGATGTATACCCTCTACTATGACAGAGTAGCTTCTGCAAAGACATGGACATTACAGGAAATAGAACTGTTAATGGAATTCTAGCTGTCAGCCAAGACACATATTTTTCTGACACTTTATTTCTGAAAAAAAGCATGTGTCTTACAATTAATGAGTACATTTAATGTAGACATTAATTATTCCTAAAATCTTATTAAAATATTACAATAAATATTTAAAAACATGAATACAATGTAATTTGATAAATTTGGTTTATACGATGCTAAGTAAATATTGAGAGATGAGACCAAAGAACAAAGCGTGTTTCAAATTCATTATAGGTTGTAACCATGATAAGGAATTTTTAAACCATACTGGTGATCACACAAAGTTTTTTGTTTCCTTGAATAAGTTATTTCACATAATCTGGTTTTAGTTTTAGAGAGATTACATTGCCTACATGGAAGAGAAGGATAGGAGAGGCACAATAATGTTATAGGCAGTGAAAACATGATTGCCATAATCTGGCAAATATTGAAGCCTGAAGGAAGAAGGTGGTGGGCTGTTGATTGAGAGGCGGTGGGACATAGAAATGGTCAATTCTGGTAAATGATTTGTTGTAGGTAATGGGAAGGCAAGAAAAGGTACAGTAATTTCAACAACTCCCTAATTTGGGCAATTAGAAGCATGATTATACATTTTGTTGGGAAAAGAATTGAGGAAAAGATGTGTTTTTTTTTTGGGAGGGGAATAAACGAATAACAGCATGTATGCATTTTATTTAGTTTTTGAGGCATATGTGAAATATTGAAGTTTAAATATTCATCAGCATTTGTATATATGAAGCCCAGGAATGGATTTTTAGATGGAGATACAGATTGAGCAATCTTTCAATGGTAATTTAAATCTAAGATGAAAAGCAAACAAACAAAAACTGTTCTTTGTACTGTCAACATTTTGACACCAAATATGTGGGTTTTTCCAACCAATGAGTTGTGACATTCATTGCTTAGAGTTAACACAGATCCCATAGGATAGGGGCTCAGACCCCCAAGAATGCCAACCCGCTACTCACAATTCAGATGTCAACTGAAATTTCAGGGTGTCACCTGTGCTTCTGGCCAACTGTCTCTAAATTGGAGGTTTCATGACCTCCTCCTTGGGTTGAATAATTGCCCGAAATAACTCACAGAACTAAGGATAAAAGCTCACTTTCTAGCTAATCAGTTTATTACAAAAGGACACAACTTAGGAACAGTCAGATAGAAGTAAACCATACAGCAAAGTGTCCAGGAGAGGTGTGGAACTTCCATGCCTTCTCCCAGCACTTCCACAGGTTTGCCAACCCAGAAGCTCCCTGAATTCTCTGAACCCTGTGATTTTGGGTTTTTACAGAGGCTTCATGCTTAGACAATACTGACTAGAACCATTGACGCTTGGTGAATAGGTTAACCTATAGTCCCTCTTCCCTCCCAGAAGGTCAGGTCTTGGGACTACAATTTCCAGCCCTCCAATCACAAGATTGATTCTCCAGGCAGCCAGTCCTCATCCTGAGGCTATCCTGGAACCCTCAGCTACTAGTCTTCTCATTAACATACAGGGAAACATTTATTATTTTGAAGATTCCAAGGATTTTAGGAGCTTTGTGTCTGTCAGACAATGGAGACAAAGACTAAATATATACTTCTTAATATATCACAAAATCACAAAACCTTAAGCAGTGATGAGACGATACGAAAGAACGGCATGAACATTTCGCTCTGCTCATTCGGGCTGTTTTTGGGTCAGCTTTCTCTCTTGTTTTGGAGAACTCTCTAATTTTGTGTATTATTATGAGATGCAGTGTCCTGCTTCTCACCATGGTAGTATAAGTTGGACTAACTTTTACTTCCTTCCTTACCCACTGATGACCAAAGTTTTGGGCATGTGACTTGGGCTCACCCATCAGTTACACCCACACAAAACTTTAATCTGGAGTTGGAGGCACAAAGAAGAGGGGTTAAGGTTCATTTATAACAAATTTGGTGTGTTGAGTGAGGGTAGCACCAGGACATAGTATGAGGTTTCTACCGTGGTAGGGTCAGAGTCCTAACCAGACTGTTTAATACTTCTTTTCTGACCTACTTTTAGTTTTTTACCTCTTCAAAGTCTGATCCTCTTGTTTGTCATCAGTTCTCAAATTCTTAACATTATTCCCATGAAAATCCTTTGCTGCCTCATCTATCTATGTTTGATTTTTCTTCTTACAGTCGTGATTGGTAAAGAAGACATATAGAATGAAAAAAAGAAATAGGAGGGAAACTTTAAAGAAATCATTTGATGGTTAGAGAGAATATAGGGACCCTTATATTTGATGATTACTATTAGTCTGAGCCTTTTAAACTTTTCTATAAAAATCCTTTACTTTTAACCCAAAAATTGTGAATTGCCGAACTCCCTTCAAACAAAACAGCTTCCTATGCAAAGAAACAAGCAATGATAGTCTTGGAATTTTCCAAGCTGGTTTGATGAAAAAGTGTAACTGGAACTACTGATTTTATTGATTGGGAATGCATTAATTTATTCATAAGTTTGCCTTTACTACCCATGAACATATTGACAAAAGTGAGTGCTTTTCCAGTTTAATAAAGAATTTTATATGTGCTTGTGTGTATGCATAAGTACAAAAATGCTTACTTAATGTATTTGTATTTTTCCAATTCTGAAAGATCTTTATGGACTATAAATATTGATTAAAGTGGTACTATTTCTCAGAAAAAAATCTTACTTGTACTCATAATGACAATTTGACTGAGTAGATGGATCTTCTGGAAATATAGCTATACAGGATTAATTTAAAAATGTAATCCAGCTTATATATCATTAAAACTTTTTCTTCAATAGTACAAATACCCCATTTTCATATTACAAATATCAAAACACATAATTATCATGTTGTTTTAAATGGAGATGAAAGATTTCCTAGATAAAACATAAAAAAATACGAAATTGGAACATGAATTATTTTATTTTCATGAGTGTCAAAATATAATACGAATTTTCAAGTTTAGTAGATCATGTTGAGATTTTTACCTATAAATAAACTTTTGGGTTATTTAATACAAGTGTATGGCCATCTAATCATTCATTTATTCACTTATTCTGCCAATTTCATTTTGTGCCTTATTAAGTATAGAAAGACACATAATATACAGATATTTCCTGTGAAGGGCTCAAGGTTTGAGTTCATGGTAGAAATGGACTCAGTTATAAATAGGTATAAGGCAAAATAGAGAATGAATGTATAGTCAGAAAATTTAAAAAAATTTAAGTGAGAAACTGTAATATGAAACTTAAGTGGTTAAATGGATTTTATTAGTCCATAAAAGCAAGGATTTGTCTGCTCAGAAAAAGAGCAGGCTACATGGTTTATCAATATTTTCCTACTTTAATTTCAAAATAATTCACATTTATTGTACTGTAAATAATGTGTTAGCACAAAGGAAACTTAACATAAGGAAAAATGCTTAAGAATTATAAAGTATTATTCAATCACAAACCTCAATGACCTAAAAGGTAAAGAGCAAAGAAAGCAAAAGGCAGGTGACCGAGAAGGTAATAATACTTAAGGGAAATATTCCATCAATTTGTAGGTGCCCTTGAATGCTCACACTCTTATGTTTTTGCCGTGAGCAATAAGCTGGAGACTCTATTTTTTGTTCTTTCTATCAAAACAAGACTGATTTTCTACATTATAATTCCCATTGCCTTAGAATTTCATTACTTGAGTTATAGTAGCTAAGCAAGTCTTTTAATTATAGCACAAAATGCTCTAGTTACAATAGTTTAGGGAATATATTAATCACTCACTGACATTTACATATTTAAATGTCTTGTGCTTCATACACAATTCTAAAAAGAGAAAAGAGGTTTTTTGACAACACTTCTTAACTGAGTTACTTTAAGGTGATTTTAAGAGCAGTATCTGTTTTTAACAAGCATCAAAACATGTCGGTGGTGACAAGTTTTATGAACATATTTAGAATAAACATTAATTGCCGATTTTTTTTTAGATTTAATAAGCAAATTTCAGGAATCAAAATCATTTGTTGAATAAAGCTAAGTATTTTAAAAATTCACTTAATATTTTCACAGACAGTCTATATTTAAATGGAGAAATAAATACTCAGATTTCATAATAAACAGGCAATGCTTTACATTCAATTCTTAATTCTAATGTAGTCAAATTTAAATGTAATATAAAAGCTGTGTAAATATTTTTAAATTTACATAATGAGGCAAATGAAACTGAGCATTGTGTATGCGCTAAGTGTATACATGTGTGTTTTGGATGCTTTTTATTTTGCTTTGTTTCTCCTCAAAACCAATAGCAAATATCAAAGCTTTCAGATTCATTGATGTGATAACATTTGAGATTTCATTTCTATGTATAAATAATTTGACTGAAAATTTGTAACTGTGTTTTATTCTAGAGTTTTCTGGCATTTTAAAAATTCTTGCTGGGCCACAAATACTGCCAGGCTTTGTTACAAGTTTTTTTTTTTTTTTTTTTAGATGGAGTTATCACTTTGTCACCAGGCTGGAGTGCAGTGATGTGATCTCAGCTCACTGCAACCTCCACCTCCCGGGTTCAAGTGATTCTCCAGCCTCAGCCTTATGAGTAGCTGAGACTACAGGTGTGCAGCACCATGCCCAGCTAACTTTTTTATTTCTGCTAGAGACAGGGTTTCATCACGTTAGCCAAGATGGTCTCTATCTCTTTATCTACTCGCCTAGGCCTCCCAAAGTGCGGGGATTACAAGCGTGAGCCACCATGCCCGGCCTCTCACAGGTTTTTAATGTTCTATTTTAATGCAGAACCTAGATAAATCCTAAGATAAAGACATTTAATATGTGGTAGAGTTGTCGGAAGAAATGAGAGTCTTATAAATAACTTTAAAAGTTGTGAAGAAAAAAAAGACAAAATAATCCTAAGCAGTTTGATTTAAATATATATTCTTAATAATGGCTACTTTTGTGAAAACCAAAATATTGAAATATGTAGATATGGCTTTTCATTAGTGACTGACATAATATATTGTAATTATTACTATTTTTATTGTGTCAGCCAACTGTATTGATTGAATGCTTTGTATATCCTAATCACTATGCTAAACACTGTACCAGTATTACCTGATATAATCATATTAATATTTATTATTTCACTTTTCATATGAAAAAATTGAAGCACAGATTAAGACACAAATCATACCTCTATTGCTTATCAGCACTAGGATATGAATTGAGACATTCTGATCCAGAGAAGCTTTTGTTTCCATGAAGCTTGTGTTGGGGAAAACAATCATATTGCCTGTACTCAATTATATAAATATGTGTTATTAGTAGATGATTCTGGCTGATTCAACAGAAAAGAAATTTATTCAAAGGACATCACGCAATTTTCATAAAAGTTAAGCATACAGAGGAAACAGGGCAGCAAGGTTAGTGCAGACCAAAGTCCAAAACCACTGCCAAAGTGGCAGCCTGGAGAGCAGCACAAATTTGCTTGCCATCACCTGCCACGAGATGCTCCTGTTTGGAGCCTTGAACTTGACTTACACTGCCACTGATATCAGCATCAGTGTTCTCTGTGTACTAGGAAGCAGACCTTCTGACTTTTGCTGAACTGAGAAGTCAAATGTCTCTGCCATGAAATAAATACCTGATACAGAAACTGCTTACTCATTCATTGTCTTCCAAACCATATGCTTAAATGGTTCTGTCAGCTGAAGGGTGACTAGAGTTTTCTGTTTCTCCTTGGTACAGGCAGAATTTATAAAGCTTGCTATTTATTGCCCTAAAGATTAGGAGAATATTCATTTGGTATTGCATTGCCATAAGGTTGAACAAATCAACATTCAACTTCAAGGATTCAGCATTGTTTTGTTTTCTTTTGAGACACCTCTGCAACAGTTCAAATCTTAGTTTTACCCTTGTACAACCACGTTTATAAATATCACAGATTCTCCACTGATTGCTTTGATACTATCTTCTGTATTTATGTATAGTACTTAGCATATCATAAAAGATGTTACAGAATCTCAAAATTAGTAATTATGAATTGAGATAGTGTTACACAGCACACTAATATCTAGTTACTTGATTATTCCAAGGAAAATATTTAGAGATATTAAATATTTCTAACCTTTAGATGAATACTTTCTTTTTTTTTTTAACTTTATATCCTGCTTTAGACAAGCAATGTACTCTCAGAATCTGCTTCTACGAGGTTCAGAACATTTCCTCCCTGTGTTTTGAGAAACAAATTCAAATAACATTGCAAGCTTCAGAGGAAAGTTCAAGTTCTTTTATAGTATTGTTTAAATATTACAGCTGAGGAAACTGAAGACAGAGAAGTTAAATGCCTCAGCACTTAATCAAGATTTACAATGAACTCCTCTCTACTAAGGACCCACCAACAGGGCTTCATTTGCACCAAAACCATGAAGGTGGTCCAAGTCATCTTTGAGAAGTAGTACAAGCATCAAAGGAATGAATTCCACAGGAACAAGCATGTGGGCATCCCAGCAGGAAGATCCCAGCAGGAAGTTCCACAAGAAGACAGCATACTATGTCTTGCATTGAATGAAGCAAGTTCAGAGAGACCTAGCAACAGCTATCTCCATCAAGGTGCAGGAGAGATAACTGAAGTAGATCTTTATGCAAAACAAGAAAAAAAATGTTTAAGGCTTTGGACTTTGGCAGTCTGTCCAAACTGCAGGTCACTCTGCCTATAGTTGGGATGAATTTCAAAACACCAGTTGGAGCCCGTTGAATCTTTCTGCTATTCTGTAATATTTTTAGTAAACCTGGAACAACAACAACAACAATAAAAACAGAATGGAGGAGAAGAGGCCAAATCTCTCGGTTTACAGAGTAGGTCCTAATACTCCTTGCTGCCTGTCTCAGTGCCCAGTGGGAGAATAGTCAAAACAACGTTCACACCTGTAATTCATCTCTTTCTACATGTAGCATGTGTGAATCTTAATGTATTGTATATTAAGGATTGGTCTTTACAGATAAACACTAAAACATTAAAGGAACTCCTTGTTTTGACTTATAAAAATCATTAAGAAAATACTAGAAAATCATAGCCATTCTTTCCAATTTTGGCTTTAGATTTTCACTTGAAATGTGGCTGATAATGATTCACTGATACCCTACAGACAATTCCCATCTTAGTATGGACCACTGGATTGAAGAATTAAATAAAATGGAGGGTCTTCCCTACATGCTTTGTCTAAAGAGCAAAGTGAAACAACTGTTCATAGATCTTCATTGAGAATTCACGTGCAAAATCAGTACTCCTAAATAAAAACAGTAACTTGTCAACCAGATCCACAAATCATGAGCAAAATATTTGTCCCAGAGAAATTATTTTTCCACCACACCTCTTATAATAAGCATGGAGCCAGTTCAGTTAAAATAATTTAAGGATGGACAGTTCAGGGCTTGCTGAGTGACACAGTAAGAAAACCCAGCAGAACATTTACCTCTCTCCTTATTTCATAGCATCCATGGCCAAGGCCGGCAGCCCCCAGAATGCTGAACAGACATTTGGTCTCCTATGGCCTGCCAGTTTTCACAGTGGGTTCCAACACTTTGGGTCAAACCAAAATAGACCTGGTAGAAAAATGCTGGTTGGAATAGCCTAACGAGAAAGTAGGATAAATGTGATTGTTTGGCCTCATTTTTCTAGGACTTAAGAAATTTTATCATGGCTTTCTTGAGGGCTGGGAAATCTGAATGTTAGGACACCAAATATCTCCAGATAACAAGTTTCACATTTCTAATACTGCATAATAAGCCTGGGGCCACTCTAGGCCACATTAATAAAAAGCCAATGGTAAAACAATAATGAGGAGGAAATGCCAATGCTGCACAAACTTGTTGAAACTGAAATATTTCTCACCCCATCAGGCTTGTTGCATTTGACACTTCATGAAATCAGCCAAAGTGGAACAAAAACAGCTCTTGGAAGAGGACTATGACATCAGCAGGTTGGGAGTCTCCAGGGACAGCTAACCCTGTGGAAAAGGATTGGAAAGTGTGAAATCTATCAGTCTTTGTAATTAACTCTGACTCCGTAAAAGTATTTCATATTCACAAGACACAGACTTGCTCCTAGGGCAGCAAAAAGTGGCAGCAGGCAAGCAGAGGGAAAAAAGATCATGAGGCATTTCAGAGTGCACCTTCGTTTCATGTAGTCCTCAATGCCGTGTGTTTGCTTTTATTTTGGCCAAGCATGAAAATCTGCTTGAAAACAAATCTGGAGAAAACGAAGGTGCCTTTGCCGATATCATGTTTCTTTTTGACAAGCCCTAAGATTTCTGAGGAGAATCTGCTGTAAATGGGATCAGGTCATTCATTTATGTGGTGTGCAAATATAATTTAAAGATACAGCCTTTGCAGAGAGCATGCTTTCCTAAGGGTAGGCACTTGGAGAACTAAGGGTAAACCATTCTTCAACATCAGTTAGTTAAGGAAGGTGCTCTTTGCATTTTGAAATGCTCTTGTTGCAAATATTGGGTATACTGATTAAATTTACACTTAATGGATATAATCTTTAATTTATGGATGAACAAGCCCCACAAGAACAAAAAATCAAATGCCGTACCTAAGATTTCTGTGTGATTGCACTAAAAAAGTCCTGCTTGCTTTTTGGCATAAACAATTATGGAATATTTCCAAGTCTTATTTAAAATGAGGGCCAATTTACAAATTCTTAGCTATGCTTTGGATAATTCTAAAATTCAGTTGGATATTGCCTAATTGTTTTTTAATATACATCTTTGCTAGAATTTCAAATTTTAAGTATGTGAATTTAGTTAATGACTGTGCTAATCAATTCAAAAGCATTACTTTCCTAAATTTTAGATTATGAAGGTCATAAATTCAACAAATATATCCACACATATAATTATAGATCGTTTTTCACTATAATGCTTCCATTTTAACAGAATTGTCTTTGTAATTCTTTTTGAAAACTGAAAATTTTAATTTTAATAATAAAATTGAGGTAACTGTCCAGCATTATTTGTATGTAACCGTTTTTTATGTATAAGGAGTCTTAAGTTTTGCCCCTTGAAATTTTTTATACCTAGTGCTGTCTAAAATTACTACATTTTATCTAAAGCATTTATGTTCTTCTATTCCCTTTCTATGATGCTAATTATGGCAATTATAACAAATACTAAATATCTTTAAATAGAATATATGAATTTTTCACATACATAGAGATGAAAAGTCCATTTCATTAATCAGGATGCTGGGCGAAATAGTGTTTTTGATTGACAGAGCACTAGGTTAGTAGAGGGTAAGATATCTTATCCCTAATCTACCCTTAATAGCTATGTGGTCATGTGTAAGTCAATGAACCCATCTCAGTCTCCTCATACCTTTTCATCTCTAAAATGAGGGTATACTATCAGCTTTTTTTTTTTTTTTTGAGACAGAGTTTTGTTCTCGTCAGCCAGGCTGGAGTGCAGTGGCATGATCTCAGCTCACTGCAACCTCTACTTCCCGGGTTCAAGCAATTCTCCTGTCTCACCTCCTAAGTAGCTGGGATTATAGGCACCAGCCACCATGCCTGGCTAATTTTTTGCATTTTTAGTAGAGATGGGATTTCACCATGTTGGCCAGGCTGGTATCGAACTCCTGACATCTGGTGATCCACCTGCCTCAGCCTCCCAAAGTGCTAAGATTACAGGTATGAGCCGCCACACCCCGCCCAATATCAGCTTTTCCTTTTTAACACAAGGCTAATACAATCAAAATAATAGAAGAGTTAAAAAAAAATAAAGCAGCGTTATAATCACTGGACAGAATACAAACAATAAGAATCAATCCTTTTCATACATCCTTTTTTGTAGAATACATAAAATCCACAAATGGCTATCTTCCTTTTTACGGTGTTTGGAGAATTGTGGCTAAGTAACAGATATTTTGCTTGATTGTATAGACCACAAAGGATGGTCCTTGAAGATGGTTTGCATAGGTCGTTAAATTTATACCTTAGTTCTTACTTTGTATGTTACATGTTAGATTTGTAGTATGAAAACTGGTAGGGAGGGGTATTAACAAAGAACAGAGCAAGAGGAGTAGAATTAAATCTCTTCTAAAACCTATGCAGAAGCAGGCTTTTCAGAAACTCTACAACTCTACATGAACAGGATAGTTAGTAAAGCATACTCCCAAGAAAGGTGATTATGCATTGCAGTTTGAATCAGAAGAATAGAGCTATAGCAATCTTCATTCTATAGTAAGATTAAAGAGGCTGGTTTATGTTAAATTATAGCAGATTCATTAAGATTTAAAAACTTACTTACACCTTGCCATTCTTCTTACTTACAGATTTTCAAGAGGTAATGTAATGATTCATGAGTTGAGAATCACTGCCTTTTATAATTTTGTTAAATTGCATGAACAAAGTTTCCAAAAAATAGCAGTAATAAAAAGAAACATGGTCAGGCATGGTGGCTCATGCCTGTAATCCCAGCACTTTGGGAGGCTGAGGTGGGCAGATCACCCGAGTTTGGGAGTTCGAGACCAGACTGACCAAGATGGATAAACCCTGTCTTACTAAAAATACAAAATTAGCCGGGCTTGGTGACACATGCCTGTAATCCCAGCTACTCGGGAGGCTGAGGCAGAATTGCTTGAACCCAGGAGGCAGGGGTTGCAGTGAGCTGAGTTCATGCCATTGCACTCGAGACTGAACAGCAAGAGTGAAACTCCATCTCAAAGAAAAAGAAAATAAACATATAGTAGCACTTAACAAGCCAGGGACTGTGCAAAGTGTGTTACATGTTTTTAATCCATGAACTAGTAAACTGGTACTAGTATCTCTGTTGGACATGTGAGGAAACCAGATGGAGTTGATAAACAGCAGAGTCAAAAGTTAGACTTCCTGTCTTATATTGCCTCAATCTTACAGACATCTCTGCTACCACAGGCTATCAAATCTCGATCTGTGGCATAAGAATTGAACTTGTGGCACACTGGGATTCTGTGACAGAATTCTAGCAGAGAAAACAAATATTTATTCTTACAACAAACCCAGCATTTTACAGGTTTTATTTTCAACTACAAATTATTGTTGTCTGTATCATTCATGTAAGGAAATCGAGATTCAAATGAGTTTCAAAGTGCTAAAATCAGTTTCTCATTGACCACAGCTGGATTCCCATGCATGTGTCTGACTCCCAGGCTCTAGGACTTAACTTGCCATTCGTTGACTTTATGTTCCTGCAATGCAGGCAAAGCCACTGTCAGGTCTGTGGTGTTAACTTCAGACCAAACTTCTTTTTGATTCACAATGGCCATACAATTCTGTGTTGGAGTTTTGCTATCAGGTTATTGTACTGGTCAACAGAGCACTTCTAGAAATTTGAGTAGATAGAAGAGGAAGTAGCACATTTCTGAAAATGCATCTTGTCTTTCAAGTCACAAGCATCCCTATCACATGGCTAGCAGGAGTGGCTCAGAATATGTAGAGTTAAGAAGTTAAAGTAAATTGATGTAAGAGATGAAAGCTTCAACTAAAAGCTTATATTGCATCAACTGAAATGTAAAATGATTGGAACATTTTCCAGGCACCCCTGTTATTTATTTTTCTCTCTTTCCTTGCTTGTCTACTTCAAAAGTTGTATGGCATGGTGACTAGAACTGTCCTGCCAAAGAGCTTGTCAATGTAAGATTCCTTTCTTTGTAAACATTCTACCTTGGGGCTTCATTTGTAATCAAAAGAAGTACTGTAACCTGTCAAAAAAAGCTACCTATGACAATATATTATGTGATGGTAACCTGCAGTAAGGTGATGGCAATAAATAAATAAACAAATAATCAGGGAATGAAACCAAGCAGAGCTGTCAGGGAAATAGTGAGAAATCACACTGAAGAATACGGCTATACAGTAATAATCATAATAAAAAGTCACTCAATCCAAAACATCGCTGGGTGACTTATTTGTCACATGTATAATCAGTGCAGATGTCACTGAAGCACAAGACTTGAGTGAATGTCTAGACAGCTAATTGATTCATTTTTATCGAAATTTTACTTATTTTGAATGTCATCCTTGACCATCTCAAATTTTTACTTGAATGTTTATTTTTCAAAAATATCACTGTATATTATATTTCAGTGTTCTGGTCTCTGTTTTTCTTTTTTATCTATGTTGTATGATTTTTATTTTTTTATCCAATGTCCTTAAGCTTCATCACTGAACAGAAATATATAAAAATCCATTCATTTATTCCTACCCTAATTCTTGTAAAATAAGATTCATTTTTATAAGATGAAGTCATTCTTATGACTCATTCTCTATTACTTTTAAACCAATATTTTTCTCAAAATGTAATGGCATTATTAGATCTGTTATTGACAATATTACTGTGCTTTGTTCATTTTGATAAGATAATCAAGAATTTGTTTATGGAAATAATACAAGTGAAACATATATCATTGATTTTTTTTTCTATAGCAGAACTTTTCCTGTTCATAACTACAGTTATTCTGTTTAAAAATTTCAATAGTCATTTTTCTTCTTTCTTCTAGGTGTGTCTTGATTTCACTATATATGTCTAAAGTTGACATATTTATTTTACCGTATTATTATTATACACAATTTATAATGTGTCTGAAAATTTTCAGGTTAATTAAGTATCCTGTGTTTAAGTATTTTCTGGGAAATTAACCCAGGGAATTCAGATGGACAATGAATTTATTGATATTATCTAGGAAAATATAAATGATGTCTTCGAAGAAGAACTACTCCAAATCATGCATATAGACATGTAGCACTAAAGCGGTAATTCATCTAAAAATGAGAAATAATATGACATTTAAAACTGCAGATACTAATTTATGAAGTTATTAGTTTTTATTTTAGAAAATGTGAAAACGGTGTGTATGTGTATCTAATTTATAAATGGACAAAGTTATCAAGATTATATATAAATATGTGGCTTTACAAATAGCATAATTCAATGAGACATCTTGAAATTCCATGTACTGTAATATATTAAATAAAAATGTTAAAAGATGTTATAATATTTAAACAAATAAGAATAAACTCAGGAATCACTCACCCCAATTTGCATCTACAGATTTATTTCTTCTCCTTTTGTTAACTGAAATTTCTCAAAGATAAGTTCTCATTTACCATCTTGACTTCCATAGTTTTCCTTCTATTAGAAAAATCTACATTTATGTTTTTCTCATTATGACATGAATTATTATATATGGACAATTTTGAGAAAAATGTTGAAAGGTATAAAGAAAAAGGACCAATTAAAAGGCCAGCCATCCCACTCTGTCTGGTGTTAACGACAATAGAATATGTAACTGATATTATCACATTTATTAATAGAAATCTACCTTCCTGCTGGATATTTCTCATTTGAATTGGGCCATTTTTCAAATTAAAATATCTGATTCTCATTATTAGTTCTGTCCAAATTATAATTAATGAAAGATAAAATTTTTATTCATTTTTCAACTCACCATCTTCAAGTCACAAACCTGTATTTCACTAGTTTCTTTACATTTCCTGTTGTATAATCAATGCCTCTTTTCAATTTCTGCTGCTACTGCATTCATTCTGGGCCTTATCATTTTTTGCCTAAACTTTTAAATTACTTTCAAATAATCATTATTAATCTTCTGGACAGTATTTCCAGATTTTCCCAATGAAAATTAGTACTGACCTGGTAAATGTTACATGTTTTATAAAACTTACTACATTGTGGTAAATATTTATGCTATACTTTTCTTGCATACTAGAATGTGAGTTCTACATAAAAAAGGAAAAATGCCTTTTTACATTATTCAAAAGCATGGCTCAGTGTCTGGGACAGAAATATTAAGTGAGTAATAGATTTATGTTGAATGAATTAAAAGATGGATGAGAAGGTGGATAGTTTGGAATTCATGTGAGATCAAGTAGTGACAATAATGTATTGGAATAAAAATAAGAGGTTTAACAGAGCAGATGTTATATATTTGAACCAAGATGACAAATAGTAAATGCAGATTGGTGGGCAGAAACACTAAAATTGACACAGAGGCAAGTAATCCGAAAAGTAACATACCTTATTAAAAAGGAAAATTGTAAATTCACATATTCATTAATTCAACACATTTTATTGTGTATTTATTGAGTGTCAAACAATTCTAAGTGTTGAGAATGACTTAAAATAAAAGTTTGTCATGCATGGTAGTTATTAATACATTCCAATTAGAATAGAACTGAAAATTAGCCAACAAATAAATATTTGTATTATTGTATAAATATTGTATTATGCCCCATGACATAATGCTATGAAGAAAAATAAAGTGCTATGGAGAAAAGAAAAAATAAATGGTTTGCATTAAACACAGAAGGATCAGGAAGAGTCTTTCTGATAAGTGACATTTGAGCAGAATACTGAAGGATATGAGAGAATGAGCTTTGATAAAACTTTGAAAAAGACTCTTCCGTGGGGAATAGCAAATGCAATGCCCTGAGTGGAGCATCATTTTGGGATGTTCACGGAAAACAGCAGGGGTCTGTTGTGGCTGGAGCTGGAGATGGACAATGATTGTAGTAAACCTGTGAAGAACCAAAATCTTACACAACCCTCTTATACAGTAAGGTCTTTGGAGTCTGAATGAAAAACTATTCTACCATTTGAGAGCAGTGAAGTGACAGGTTCTGACTTTCCCTTTAAGAGCCTGATCCTACGAGCTCTATGGAGAATAAATTCTAGGATACTGAGCCTGGAAACAGGGAGAGTAATTGGAAGGTATCCTAACAAATCAGAAAGGAGATGGTGTTTCTAACCAGTGGTAACAAGGAGGTGAAGAGAAACTATTAGATTCAGGATATACTGTAAAGGCAGAGCTGACAGAATTTGCTGGTCAATTTGATGTGGAATGGAAGAAAAACAATAGCTCTACCATTTTTAACTGGAGCATCTGGAAAAATACTGTTTCCATTTATTCCCAGTTTGGAAGAAGCAGATTTGGGTAAGGGTGATCAAGTTGTTGGTTTTGGACATATTTAGTTTGTAAATGCCTATGAGATACCAAATTGGAGATATTGAAAATACAGTTAGTGTCTGGGCATGGTGGCTCATGCCTGCAAGCCCAGCACTTAGGGACATCAAGGTGGGAGAACCACTGGAGCTCATGAGTTTGTGACCAGCCTGGGCAACATGGAGAAACCCCATCTTTACAAAAAGTACAAAAATTAGCAGGGCATGGTGGTATATGCCTGTAGTCCTAGTTACTGAGGTGGAGGATTGCTTGAGCCTGAGAGGTGGAGGTTGCAGTGATCTGAAATCATGTGACTGCACTCCAACCTGGGCAATAGAACCAGACTTTGTCTTGAAACGAGAAAAAAAATACAATTAAAAAATAAAAAGACAATATTGTTAAAAACACAAGCCTGGATACAGGAGAGACACTTGGGCTGAAGAACTGTGAAAGACTTTAGCATATACTTGAATAAATAAAAGCAGGAAAAGCAAAGGAAATGCTAAAAATAAACTAGAGTAGACAGGAACGTACAAAGTTCTAGGGCAGGTGTTGGCAAACCATAGCTTGAAGGCAAAATCCACTACCTGTTTTTGTAAATAAAGTTCTATTGGAACACAAACATGCTAATTTGTTTCCATATGGTCTATGGCTGATTTCACACTAGAATTGCAAAGTTAAATGGTTGCAACCGAGGTTTTATGGCCCACCAAGCATAAACCATTTATTATCTGGTCCTTTACAGAAAAAGTTTACTGACCCCTGATCCAGGGGAAGGTAGTTAACATAATAAAAGCGGGGTGAATTTTTACCATGTTTTTCCCAGTACAGCTCTGGTTTATACCTACTATCTCAGGTTTTGGGACAAATAAATAACAGACTTTTTCCTTCTTTCTTTTTTAGATGGAGTCTCACTCTGTCAGCCAGGCTGGAATGTGACGGCATGATCTCGGCTCACTGCAACCTCTGCCTCTGGTTCAAGTGATTCTCCTGCCTCAGCCTCCTGAGTGGCTGGGATTACAGGAGCACTCCACCATACCCAGTTAATTTTTGTATTTTTAGTAGAGATAGGGTTTCACCATGTTGGCCAGACTTGTCTCAAACTCTTGACCTCAGGTGATTTGCCCACCTCAGCTTCCCATAGTGCTGGGATTATAGGCCTGAGCCACCATGCTGGGCCTAGGGGCAATATACTATACAATCACCCAAACTAAGGTTAAAATAAGAAAAATTACACCTAGAACACAACACTTAGTACTATTCCAATACATTCTATTTTGGCTAAATGGCAAGAAAATGTACAATGATATGTAATAATAGTCTTAAAAGACTTTGCATTAACTAATTCTCTTATTAAATTTAGTCAAGGGCTGACTGTGTCTGTGTGCTGTATTATAATAGAAAAGAGGGAAAACGAACTATAAATTAAATCACACAGTAATGAAAATTAATAATCCAAAGGTTTTTATTTTGGAAAGCTCGTATCATTTTGGTACTGTGATGTAGCAACAGAAAACAAAATCAAGAAGATTGTGGCTATATTAGATAGACTCAGTTACTTGATTACAATTTAGAATAACTTGAACTATATAAATTAGCCTTCAATTTATTGAAATTCAAAATCTCAGTCTTCCATTTCAAATTATTATTGTTATATTATGTGGGACAAATTGAGAATTCTGTGTGTGTTATCAGATTTTATTTATGAATTTCCCTTCAAACCGCTACCCCAGACAATAATTTCTACTTCCAATGTAAATATATTTGTATTAATTTCGTATTATACTTTAAGACAAATGAGGGATAAGCTAAGCAAAATTTAAAGTTTTAAAATGTATAATAATTTCACATTTTTATCTATATGTATTTTTAAACTTTTAGATATAGGTTGTGTTAGGTTAGATAGACATTAGCAACTGGGAGAGGGTAAGAAAAGAGAGAAGAAAGGCCATCACCAACACAGTCCCTGGCCCAACTAAGTTCAGTGCCAGTGCTGCCCTAACTCCACCCTAATGGGTAAAGTTTGTGGTGGCCAGCACATCCTGAAGATGGAGAAACTAGGACACAGATGGAAAGCCCCTAAAATGGCTCATGCACAGTAATACAAAACCATGCCCCTAGGTCACCTCCAAACTCACTACACCATCATTATAATAGAATTTACATAAGGTTTTTGCCCCCACTCACCATCCTCCTGTGTTTTTTTTTCTTAATGGATTATGGGTAAGAACATGTGCAGTTTTAGTTATTTAATCATGAAATGCCAATCAAATGATATCATCTTGTCAATCAGACACATCCAAAACATCAACTCCTTTCCCCAAAACCCCACAAAAGATCCCTGAGTTTTGTAAAGAGGGGTTGATTCCCCTTCAGTAAACTTTGCTTTGAGCTGGCACTTTGTGTTAGTTTGCAATTCTTTGCTCACTATCACAAGAAGCAAGATTGTTGGTCCAGAGCTCCAACTCTGTTGATCACCTTGGTTAAAGAATCTGCCCAATGCAGAATTCTTGATAACAATTTGAATAAAAAAATGTATCAACATGGTCATATGGCCATATTCATTTAATAGTTTTGAAGGAAAAAGAGCAATGTTTTTTAGAAAATCATATGTATTTTCAAATGTCATGAGCCAAATAATATGAAATTTCAGTCTATCAAAGGCAGTCAAATCTATAGCAAACTAATTGACCTTCAGCTATTATTTCCCAAAAGATATTTACAAAACAGTTCACAGAATGAACTGGTATAGACACTAATAAATGTTAGTTTTCAAAAACTTACATTGAAGATTATTTTCTTCAAAATGAATTGCGAGAGTTCTGTAAGTCAAGCAAATCAGATCAATGATGCAGTATCATTATATATCATATTGCCTGGTGGGCCCGTGTTATAGGAGCTGTACAAGACAGCTAGAGGATAAGCTGTTTAATGTTATAATATCATGAGTTTACAGTACCTGGATTATTTGGCAAGAAGCAGAAAGGGAAAATAATAGTGTTGGTCCAAAAAGACAACTAAAATAATGAGTATGTGAAACAAGGAAAGTAATGGTCCGTGGATCACTTTATGAGATATGTTCAGTAATTTTAAACTAATTACATATAAGACAACAATTATTAAAGAGCAATTACATTTCCCTCTGTTGTACAATTTTTCATATTAAACAATTTACATTTGACTTTGAGAAAATAGAACAAAACATTAAGGTTAGCTTTTAAAAACATTAAGGTTAGCTTTTAAAATTTATATGAATTTACAGTTTGGCAGCATTATACTTTTGTATATTTCTATTAAATTTGTTAACGTCTTATTAAACTCTTGAGTATGTATAATTGAGGTTTTTTTTCCAAGTGAAAAATATTTTCTGTCCTAATGAAGGTGAAATAATGCTTTCTACGTAAAATTAACAGAGCATTTCTATTTTTGTTCTGCTTTGTCTTCTCAAAAAGAATATGATTTTGGTCATATTCACTGTCTAATTTTCATTTACTGTACTCTTCCTTGTTGAATATATTTAGTCACAATTTTGGTGATGGACATTTTTCAATATAAAAAGGTAAACTGAAATTGGATGAGTTAATAAAGAATCGAGAAGTAAATTAAATATGTAAAACTCAGATATAATATAAATAACCATATACAGCACATAATAGAAAAATATATTAAGGTAGCATAAATAATCATAAAATATTATATGAAATACATGTGTTAAAATATTGATTATTTGAAAAATTACCCAGGTACATAAAAATATTTTTTGTAGTATATAAAATAATATAACATTATTTGTTGTAAATTGCTTCAAAGGCTTCCTGAGAGGTTAATTTTTAATTTTGTTATAAATTTTACTTGTTAAAAACTGATAAGGTTTTCTTTTTAGCAAAAATTATAATGAGGTTAAAAACTTTGCACATTAATTATTAAAATTATTTATAAAAATTACAATAAATAAACACAAGTTCTACTAATAAAAAAGAGGAAAAACTAGTAACAGATGATTGATAGTTCTGAAAGAGAGCTTGGTGCATGTAAAAATTCAGAGTATATATGAATATGTTTCATAGATTAATAGCAAATGGTTTGGGAACAAATCATTCCCTAATTATTATAGAAGAAGTAGTTTATACTCTTACAAAAAAGACATTTTAAATAATACATTAATGTAGAAAAAAATCAAGCCATCATCACGAAAACATATAGAGCGCCTGCAGTGTGAATATGTAAAGAGCTGAAAAGAACTCAAGCTCATCATCCTCTTGGATTTGGTATGAATGGGAAATACACAACTATTTTGTTAGGCCACTAAAATTAATACATTGCCTTATTTGGTGAAACCTCCAGTAGAATCAAAGCTTTGCTAATTTCAATTAGGAAAATTATATTGTAAAATGAATAAATTCACAGTAGAAAATATTCCAGTCAAATATCTGTAATAAGTAAAACAATATCATCTTATATATGAAATAGTTATCAAGTTATTAAGTTTGTGAGCCCAAAACATTTTAAGTAAACATAAAAGTTCTTTGTGTAGAAGTCACCAGAAAGGGGAAAGTAAACATCTCAGTAAAGTTAAACTGAATAAAAAATAAAAGTGATTGATTATAAAGATGTGTTACATACTCCTAAAGTACTAATAATTTAATATTAGATGTTTATAGAGATTGTATTGCTTATGTATTGTTTCACAATTGATTTGTTAAATTTACCCAGATTACTAAAGTTTAAGGTTAAGATTATTTTAGTTATACATTTACTAGAACCAAACTTTGTTAGTATTACACATTAGTCTTTAAATGATAAGCTGGTCCTCAGACAGTATTAAATAATCAACTCTGTACTATTATAAACAATACCGAATCCTCTCTTATATTCATAATTTTTTTAAACTTAATAGGCACTATATGTTCTTTGGGGAAAGATTTTGTTTCTAATAATTTTGATACTTAAATATGAATAGTTTACATCCCATTCCTTATTATTCATCAATGTGTAAAATAAACATTCACATTCACATTCTAAAAGGTGCTGTCATTTCCAAGTAGAAGAAGACATTTTTAGACAACATATGATCAAATCAATGGAAAAGCTTTAACTTACCCTTTGATGTAGAATGATACTAAACCAATATTAAGACTATGGATATCATTCTTAAATAAGTAAAACCAAAATTCACAATAGTTTGTTTTTTTTTTCTTACAACTCCCAGACTATAAATAGTCATTTCACAGAAACAGCTAACAGAAATATTACCTAATACAGTAAACTGGAGAGTATCTGCTTTTCCCCAGTTTTAACAGGCAGCAGAAAATACTGAAGAGATATGTGTGGGCATCCTTTGATGCTTGGGTAAGAGAGAGGAAAATGAAATATGATAGAGGGAGAAAAATTAGGTTTGCAAAGAGATCACACAGCCAAGCATCATGCTCTGGTGTCACTATTACAGGACTACCAAATTCACATCTGTATGGAAATGCGTCATTTGTAAACAGCAAACATAGGGAAGCAATGTCTGCAAAGCAATATTGCCAGAAGGCCCTTCAGTTTTAACGTAACGTACACAGAGAGTTTAAAGCTGCCTGCTAGAAAACACCTAAAACTAGCTAGATTAGACAAAAGAGTTTATGGGTTTAAACCAAAAGGTCTGATGTTATAAAGAAAAACGTTGAAATTCACTGTGAAGATTTTATAAATGTTACAAGAAGACAAAATATGTCATAGTTCCTTCATTTCTAGTCATTTAATTGTAGAGTAAATTATGTTGTTCTGTTTTCAGCATTTAATTTTTAAATTAGCTCTTGGCTGCAATGTCCTTGATTACAGAACTTAATTAGCTGAGCCCGTTGAAAGGAATTATGCTATATACAGAGTACATTATCACATGACAAAGCTTAATACAAACAATCAGAGTCACAGGGAAGCCTGGTCGACTGGTTCTAAAAGGTGAAAAACCAGTTGTAAAACAGGCTGGATTTATAAACAGAAGATTCAAGGGAGAAAGAGCAACAATAAAATTAGATGAGTCTGTATTCAATTTAAGCAAATGTTATGACTGAATGTAAGAACTGAGGTGTATGAAAAAAATGACATTATTTATGTTTTTGTATTAGTTCACCAGTATATAGAGTAAACAATATGAATATTCCTTGATAACAAAATTGAACAAAAACATTCTGATTTTTTAAAAATGTTCTAATCTACTAGCTTCTTAAAAAATACCATTTTACCCACATTGTGTTATTTGTGTTTCCACTAGTTAGTAATGCTACCTTCTGATCTTCTTTTATAATGCTAATTATATACATACATAAAAATTTCCTATAGTAAATTACATCTAGGACAGAAATGGCATTTTAACAATATCCTATAAAGTAAATGAATTCACAGAGCTAATTACATCAAAGGATATTTTTTTCTCTCCCACAACTTTGTGGAAACATCATTTGAGATCTTAGCTAAATGTATATATTCAACACAAAGCAATTAAGAAATTGCATGATCTTAAAATATTTATTTTGGATAGCCTGGGTGAAATTAAAAAAAAAAAAACAAAACAGTTACTGTAGGAAAAAAAATAAATTTTGAGCACAAGGAGTGGGTAGGGTTGGTATATCAGCAGTTATTTCTCCAAATTGATTTTTAAGCTTCTTTATTTATGTAACATGGGGCAGTCACCTATTCCTGCAAAAGTAAATAGCCTTTTATTCTATTCAGCAAAGAAAAAAGACATATATTTGTTGTTCACATCACATGAAGGCTGTAGGCCACCTGTGGGGCAGGTCAACTGAGCTCAGCCATGCTCAACTGGGTTGTTGGGCTGAACTTAATTCTACCCTAAAACTCACTGTTTATAAACACAAGCAGAAATAATAGCCACTATCTGGGAAACATATTTTCACATATTTTCCTTTCCTTTGAAAGGAAAAAAAGGAACAGAGCCTAACCATGCAATTTCATTTAATGCTTCCACTGGGAAGTAGCAAACTTTAATCTCGCTAACATACCATTGGCCAAAGATGTCATACGACCAAACCAAAGTTTAAGGAAGTGGGAGAAAATCATTTTCCTAAAGAATGCATAGGTAATTCCAATGAATATAGTCATGGATGTATTAGTTTTTAAAAAAGACAGAGGAATGAGTTGGAAAAAAATAATCCAATATGCCACAAGGATAGACATTATAGTACCTTAGAAATAAAAGATAATCTGCTTCTAATAATCATAATTACATCAAGAGGAGAAAAGTAGAATGTTGAGACCACACAGAAAGTCACATCTTGATTGATTGGTGTCTTGCCATACTTCTTGGCTGTCTAATTTCTTTTGACTAGAATGTGAAGGCAAGTCTTTGCTCTGTTTTGATTCCCTTTGTACCACCTGGCATGTCATAGGCACTCAAACCTTGACTGAGTTAAGAGCTGTGCAGAGCACATTTAGAGAGAGATTTTACTGGAGAAACAATTATGGCAGAACCTGAAGCAAGAAACCAAAACATGCCTAGAGAGGATGTCTCTTTTTTATATACATTTTACATGTTACAAAATTTTCCAAATGAGAGGGTAAAGGAAAATAATACCAGAGTCGGTTGATTTATAAAATAGGGAAGAAGTGGTTACATCATCTGGATCTCTACAACATGGTTTGCAAATAACACTTTATGTAATCGCACAATTGTAGGAGAATTATGATGTTATAATAAGATGACCTTCATCTTTCCAGTAAACTATTAGAAGTCTCATTAAATTCTACTAAATTTAAACGTATACAGGAAATGTAAAATAGTTCAGAAGTTGTAAGAGTACATTTTAGTTGTCTTCCCAAAGAAAACACCTTCATGTACACATTCCACCACATCGAGAAAGTGAACTTGTGGAGGATATTAGAAATTCTATCATGATCCCTCCATACCACTAATTTTTCTGACAGCCACTATTCTGACTTTTAAGTCACTAGGTGAGTTTGGATTATTTTTGAACTTTGTATAAACGCAGAACAAATTATATAGTGTCTGACCTTCTCACTTGAAATAGTGTGCAAGACACATATATTGTGTTTTAAGTGGCAATAGTTCATTCATTTTTCTTGCTGTACTACATTAATCTAAAATTATATTGACTAATATTAATCTAAAATTAATGTATTATATTACAATATATTAATCTAAATTTATTATGAATATTTATCTTATTGATCTGAAAATTTGGATGCATGTTATTTGATGCACACATGTACATTTTGAGGGTCTAATTTTAAGAGTGATACTGTTTGGTTATACAAGTATACATGTATATATTCAAATTTAGAGTATACAAATATGTACATACCTAGTAGAAAATGTCCAAACATTTTCCGAACTGCTTCTGCCAATTTGTATTGCCAGCAATGGTGAATGAGAGGTACTGTTTTTATATCTTAACATTGGACTATTTAAAAAATCAGTTTGATGATTATTTAATAATATTAGTTAGCTCTTAATACATAGAAAGTTACCCCAACATTTATTGGCCTTAACAACAACCAATTATTTGGCTTGAAACTGTAAGTGTCAGCAGGTCAGGCTTAGTGATTTTGGTCTCAGCTTTTGCAATTAGCTGTCTGTTCGAGCTGGGTGATCTGGGATGCCCTCAGCTGTAACAGTGACAGACCAAATTCAAGTGTGGGGAAATGAATTCTAGTTTTTGCTGGGGAGTTACAAAAAAATCATTGTAAAGTGGCATGAATACAAGAATGAAAATAATTACAACTAACTTTACAAACAATCTACAATAGTACATTCATCTAATTGTAGTTTTACTTTGCATTTCCCTTGTGGATAACAGATGATCAACTATTCACATTTTCATAGGTCTTTGAATAACCCCTTTATGTTTTGCCTGTTCAAATAAAATGTCTTAACCATTTTTGAATCAGATTACCTGTCTTTTCTTAGTGATGTTTAAACATTTACTTTATTTTCATATAATAATATGAATATATTATTAATTCTCTAATTTTGGCTTCCATATATATGTATTTTCTTTTTAGTAGTGCCAAATTTTAACATTAAAATGTACCAACATTTTCATTTCAGAGTAGAATTTTTTCTCTATCTATTTAAATTTAAAAAACCTTTAATGCAGGCCCAAGCTTTAATTCTACAATAATATATACAATTCACCCAGAAGTAATTTTATACATGATGTAAAATAGTGGTCTAATTCCTTTAAAAAATATTTATAGTGATATTGCAATTGACTCCGAATATTTTAATGGAAATATCTCTGTTTGACTTTATTTGGACACTGCTATGAAGGTCAATATTTGTCATAAATCAAATGTTGATATTACATGGGTCCCTTTTGGATTATTTATGGAGTTCCATTGACGTATATGCCTATTCTATGGCAGGAGTACACTGTCTCCATTACTTTAACATAGCAACATATTTGTTACCCAAAGTAGCAAGTCCTCCCTCATTTTCTTTATTCTCCTTATATTATTCCTTCAACTTTATTTTTTTTATTCTTGGTATTTTGCTTCTATATATAAATTTTAGAATTGGCTTGTTGATTGCCAGATAAGTAATTTCTTGAAATTAAAATTTCAAATTGCATTCAAACTAGAGAACAATTTCAAAACCATTTTTTTCCAAACTTGTCATGAACAAATTTATCTTTTTAGAAAAAGCTTTTCTTAATAATGTTAGTTTTCTGTGAATAAGTCTTTGTGTCTTCCTTAGTATTTTATGTTTTTAGTTAATATTTAATGGTATATGTTTTTTCACTATATATTTCCTGTAGGGTATAGAAATACACCTAATTTTGTATATGTTGAATTTATCCAGATAGCTTAATAAATTTACTTTTTAATCATATCGTCTCTGTGGATATTATTTTCAATTTTTGACACATGTAATTCTTACCTGCAGCTATGGGAGAGTCATTTCATCTTTTCAATTCATTAACTCCCTTTTGTGCTGCTTTAATCACTATATTTTAAAATATGCTTTCGTTTCCTGAAAATACATATTGCCAATCATATTGCATGCTGTTTGTTATTTGATAGTGTAAAAACCATATCTATCTTAAAGTTCAATTATAACTCTTTTTAAGTCCCTTGTGTTTCTGATTCTGGTTCTATTAACCTATTTCTCTTCATGCTGTTGTTTTAGGTTGTGTTGTCTTAATTTTTGCATGACTAATTACGTTTTAAAATGTTATTCCATATACTATATATAAAACTATTGTGGTATATAAAATTTATTTTATAGTTTTTTGATGAGAGATAATTTATTTTAATCCCTGCAAATTGGACAGGCTAGAAGAATCTCCAATCTAAAATCACCTTAATCTAAATAAATTGAGATGATTCTAGAAATGGGCTTTAGCCCCTTATTAGCTGATACTATTTCCAGCTTATTCTCACTACTACAGTGTAAATTTTTCAGGTTCCAATTCAAAACCTGGTGGATTATTGGTCCTGAATCCTTTTCCAGCCTTACGCTCCAAAATGTATCCTTTGGATCTTGTGAGTTTACTATCAAAGGATGTTCTAAACTCTCATCTCTGATATTGAAAGAGGCAAATATCTTCAGGCAAAAGCAACCTCTAAAGTCTTATTTATCTCTTGAGATCCTGCTCTCTCCTAGATCTTGGTCTCACAATTCTTCACTGCTTTATTAGTTTTCTAATTCTTTGAAATGTACCATAGTATGCACATGTGTCTGTGTATTCTTGGGCATTTCTAGTTGTTCTTTGGGATGGTTGTTCAAATACCACTCAAACTACCACTTAATTTTCAAAACTATGTTTGTGTGAGGTATTAAGCCTTATTCCAAATATTGAAGTACATTCAGAGAAGTTTTGGAACTTGTCCAAAATTATGTAGTTAATAAAAAATGGTTTCAAGATTTGAACTCAAGAATATTAGGTTATAAAACTCATGTACTAAGTAAGCATTCTGAAGAATCTCTGGTTTATAGACCACCATACCATGGTAGCTTATAGTACGTTACTTTTATGTAGTTGTATTTACTGCCTTTGTCTAAAAGCATTAAAATTAACCCACATTTCATGCAAATGTACAAATATATTGCACTCTAGATGGAAGTCAGCTACTGTTAAGAGAAGAAATAGTTCTAGAATAAATTGATATTCTAAAATTGTATTTGAATTTCTACTATAAAGTAATATTATATGTATATATTTGGGAAATAGGGTACTTTTCTCATCATACCATGTGCATATCTTTTGTATTTGACAAGGTAATCTTAGACAAAAGTCTCTATTAAGTAGCATTATGACTTCCTATCTTACTTTTCTAGTAAGATGTGGGTATGTTTGCATCTCAACATCTATGTCTATATAAATACATATGTTATATATACATATATCTTATTTCGAGACTTCTGCATTGCATATTAAGTTTTATTCTCTGACTTATGTTTATTTTATGAAGTGCAAAGCACATTCATTGTCAATTTGATCTTCATTTGCCTTCCTATAATTCTATAATATAGGGGGAGACACCATAAATACTTGGGCTATTGTAAAACTACTTCACAAGTAGTTTTCAGAATTTAGGGTTATTCCTAGTTTATCTACACTAGACACAGAATCAATTATTCTAGATATATAATCAATCTGTGTTGCACAGAAAATGCAGAATTGCATTTGCATAGTTAGAAGAATTGTGTGGTCTGTAGAACAGCAGAGATAGATTTAATGAAAATGTAGATTCCAGGCAACACATTTATAAATATTGTACCAACATAGAGAAAGAAATTATGAGTATTGTAATGAAAACCTGTTGCATAAAAGCTTTATTTTTCTTAGTAGATTATAATAACGAGCTCAGTGACACCTTTTGTTTGATGGTAAAGTGACTACCTTCTACAAATATATTAAGGTATTTGGATTATTTCTAATAGAGCCACCACTTCCAGACAGAATGATGAAGTGGTTTCATATCACTTCATAGAAAAAATAAATAGAATGCATTAAATGTTGCATTAAGTATCATTTTCTTCACAAACAACTGTAAGTTTTGAGCTCCTGGAGGTCAAAAGCCGTAATTTATTTATGCATTATTATATCAAATTATAATTGGTCTGTAATATTTCATGTTAATTATCATGAATTATTAATTAATAAACATGAATTAAATATATCTTATATTCCAGGTTCTGTGCTATATATTTTAAAGAGAATGTTTACACTGAACTTTACTCACAAAACAATCAATTTAAGTATGAATCACTTTCTTCATGCTACAGCCTAGAAAGATAAACTGATATACTAGTCACATTAACTTTGGAAAAATTAAAGTTTGGGTCTAAGTTTTGATATAAAATCTATTCCCATTTTACTAACAATCATTTAGGAAAATTTAACTGGTTTTCATTGCTATATGATAGTAAGAAAAATATTGTTTCTAAGTATAACTTGTTTTCAAAAAATATTTAAAGTCTTACCATATAGCTAATAACATTGGAGCACAGGCTATTCCAGAAATATAAGAATATCAGATATTTGTTTACTCCTAAAGAAAAACCATATGCTGTTTACATTCTTATTTACAAAGTTATAGATACATACATTTTTATGGCTTACTTTTAAGTTTAAATTAAAACCTTGATATGAATTATTTATCTGTTTGTGAATGGGTTGGTCAAGATATAATTATTTCTGAGCACTAAATTTTATAGCTAATTTGGCAATTGATTTAGCATTAGCTTTTAAGGTTCTTACCAGTTTTCAGTATTTTATTAATAGAAGGTAATGGTTATGTGAGTGTTTTTGATGTGTTTAGACTGAAGGATGCTGCATCAATAATATTATTGCTAATACTTTTAACTAAACTGAAATCTTACAATCCAAATAAGGCCACCACCAAAACTCCATTAGGAGAAAACTCTCTTGTAGCTTCTTTTCTATTCCTGTTAGCAGTGTTAATGGTTGGTTTGTTGTTGTTGTTTGTTTTTTATTTGTTTGTTTGTTTTTTTCTGGCCGTTTTGATCAACATTCTTCAAACACTATAAACCTTCTGAGAATTGTAAAATGTGTCTATATTATGTGCCAGTCCTGATCAGATGACTGTACAGTCAAGCATAATAATAGTGTGCCTAAACATACAGCAATTAGATGTTGGCAAGCTTGAGTGAACCCACCATGCATTTAAAAGTCAAGTTATTATCAGAACCCACACACTTTTCATCAATACATGCAAAGCACACCTGTGGTTTGTCAGTAATTTTCTTAGCCAAGAAGATTGATCACAAAATGATGCTATTTTTCACAAATACATGGCCCGCATATCCTCCTGTGCTTATTCAGCACCTTTTTAAAAGACTGAGATGGATTTAAAATAAATATTATTTTTTGATTTTACATATAGAGTTACTTTATAAATATAAGACATTGTTACTGCAAGACATGTTTTGGAGTTTATTTTTAAATTTTTGAATTTTTTCATTAAAACCCAGAAAAACTGATATCAATTACTTTATCTACAAATAGATATGTTTCATTGAGTGCCCCTTGAGATATAAGATTAATAAATATCAACATTTAAACAGTTTAAAAATTATTGATATTTTAATATACAGTATTACTGTAGAATATAAGCATGCCAGTTTTCAAGATTTTTAAAACATTTACAATACAGCAAATAAACTAGTCAAAAATTAAAGTAATATATTTGTAAAAGTTTTATAAACACTGAGAATAACAACTTTTTATAAAATTGCAAAGACATTATCTGGTATTTTAAATTTGCTCCCCCCCCCCAGAATATCCATAAAATGATCAACTCTAACATTCATCTCATTAGGCTGTAGTCAAAGATTTCTATGCTTACTCAGGCCACAGGGCACCTAGAATTCATTGTGCTCTTTGCGAGATAATATAAAATATTAATAGGTAAAAATAACTAAATATAAAATTTAGTAATAATTACATTTAATCTTTTACTAAATTCTAGATCACAAATATCAATATAGGGTGAGGAAGGGAGAGATAAAATATTAAACTTCACTTTTTAAAGTCTTTTGCACTCCTGCATTTAGCCATGATAGAGTGATAAAGGTCGTATCTAACCTCCTACCATAAATAACTGTAGGGCTGTATAAAACATACAAAATGCTTTCAGACTTTGGAATTCAGTCAGTGTAGAACTATGATCCCTTAGAGAAGGTAAACAAATGAAATGAGTTTTATAATCACATCACCTTTGCTTCCTGAGGAAATTTTGAGATTACTTTGCAGACAGAAACAAAACAAAACAAAACAACAACAACAAAAAAACACTGTTCTTCCAGGATATTTAGCAGATAGTGGAGAGGAAAGGCACACCTTAGTGAACTACATTGAAAAATTCTTTAGATCCAGAAAAGCAGAGCTTAAAAATAGGCCTCACAATGATCAAATTGACATTAATTTAATTGCACAATAGACAAACTTAAACCATTTTTTAAAAAACAGCAAGAAATTTCAAACATCCGACGAAGTAACAATAAAAATCAGTAATCGTGCCAAGAAGCATAAAAATAGTCCCATAACCAACATAAAAAGCTGTTAATGGTCACAGAGTAAGAATGATAGAGAGGATGCAACTAGAAGAAAAAAATGTCAGTGTTACAGCACTCATATCTTAGCTCAGACATGAACAGAGATGGGACTATAATCACACATACCTGTAAATAAAAAGATGGATAGATTTCACGTTAATGACTTCTTTTGAACTAATCAGAGAACTGAAATTTAGGGTAAACAATTAACCTGAAATCTAGAGAAAAACAAAGCCACTCAGAAATAAGCAAGATTCAAGCATTGGCTGTCATGGGACAAATACTGCTGAATGCCATACGAGCCAGTTAAACCATAAATTTTTAACAATTTTCTGGAAGCCACATGTGGATTAGAAATAAATTTTGAAGCTGATGGCGGCTACAGACATTGGGATATTTCCACTTTCTTGCAGAATTTCCTGTAGAACCCCACTAGCTACCTAGGGAGAATCCTGAAAAAAACTCCCCATGGTGCTAGCCATGGTTCATCTCATCTCTCCCATTGGAAAAATGACTTGATTTTCAGGGCAAGGATACCAAAGGTGTATATTGAGAATGGTATTATAAACTATTGCAGGATAATGGGAACTCGGGACTGGTATCTACCTATACAAAACGAGCAGGAATATGCCCTAGGCCTAGCATTACCACTCAAAGAAGAGCATAAACACTTTTGAAGACCATGCCCCTGAGATCCAAATTAACAGTGCCTGCTTAAGACTGAGGTTCAAACACGACACCAGAGAACAATCCTTAACCATGCTACCAGACCTCAAATTGAACAGGAGAATATAGCTCTGAGATAAGCAAGAAAAGGGTTTTATCTAGGGCCTAGGAAAATGGTAAGGCCAAAATCCAACTGGGGATAAATAAACAAGGTTTCATTGTTTCATTAGAATTTGATATCTCTAGTTATTATAAAGACAGCTGTAACAACAGCAGGCTTCAATCCCAGCCCCATTTCTGATGAGGTCAGTACAAAACTTTACATGGAAGACTTAGAAAGAAAGATATGCCTTTTTTTCAGACATAAAACATTCTTGCCTTCTGATGAGGTCAATACAAACCTTTACATGGAAGACTTAGAAAGAAAGATGTGCTTTTTTTCAGACACAAAATATTCTTACTTCAGCATCTACTGCCCTTCTATAACAACTTTCATCAAATAACAAGACAGAAAAGAGGCAAAATAAATGAAGTTTAAAGAAACAAAAGGACTTCTGACAAGATGGTCCAATAAGAGCAGCTGCGGAGTGCAGTTCCCAGTGAGAGCGACACAGAAGGCAAGTGACCTCTGCATCTCCAACCGAGGTACCAGATTCATCTTAATGGGACTGGTTGGACAGTGGGCGTAGCCCAAGAAGGACAAACTGAGGCAGGGTTGAGTGTTGCCTCACCCAGGGAGTGAAACAGGCTGGATGACTCCCCTCCTACCCAACAGAGGCCATCAGGAGTTTTCTGGCCACTCCGGCACTCTGGTTCAGATACTGCGCTTCTCCCAAGGTCCTTACAGTCCACAGACCAGGAAATTCCCGCCAGGCGACAACTGCCTCGGGTTTCTAGCACAAAACTTGGTGGCCATTTCGGCCAGTGCTGCAGGTTTCCAGCACAAATCTGGGCAGCCATTTTAGCTGGCTCTTGGAGCACCTGCAAGACAGAGCTGCCCATTCCTCTGAAAAAAAGGGGCCTGAGGGCAGGAATTCAAGTGATCTGGCTTGGTGGGTCCCACCCCCACAAAGACCAGCAAACTGAAACCCACTGGTTGGGATTTTCACAGACAGCACAACAGTTTGAGTTCAACCCCAGACAGTTGAGCTTGGTGCAGGGAAGGGTGTCAACCATAACCAAGGCAGTTCTAACCTTAATCACAAGGAAATTTACACAGCAGCTGGGCGGAGCCCATGGCAGCTCAGCAATGCCTCTGCAGGCAGACTGTAACTAGGCTCCCTCCTTGCTGAGTAGGACATCTCTGAAAAAAGGCAGCAGACCATCAGGAGCTTATAAATAAAGCCTCACCTTTCAGGGACAGAGCACCTGGGGAAAGAGGTGGATGTGAGTTCTGCTGAAGCAGATTTAAACGTCCCCACTGAGCAGCTCTGAAGGGAGCAACAGAGATCTCAGCACAGCACTTGAGCTCTGATAAGGGACAAACAGCCTCTTCAAGCGGCTCCCTGGCATCTGCATAACGAAAGAGACACCTCATACAGGAGAGCTCTGGCTGGCATCTGGCAGGTATCCTTCTGGGACAAAGCTATCAGAGGAAGGAACAGGCAGCAATCCTTGCTGTTCGGCAGCTGCACAGGTGATTCCCAGGCAAGAAGGGTCTGGAGTGGACCTCCAGCAGGCCTGCAGCAGAAGGGCCTGACTGTTAGAAGGAAAACTCAAAAACAGAAAGAAATAGTTTCAACATGAACAGAAAGGATATTCACTCAGAGACCCAATCCAAAAGTTACCAATTTCAAAGACCAAAGATAGATAAATCCATGAAAATGGGATGAAACCAGTGCAAAAATGATGAAATCACCAAAAACCAGAATGCCTCTCCTCCTCCAAGGGGTCATAACTCCTCACCAGCTGCTGGGAATAATGTGGATCCCTCTGTGGTGACTGAGCAACCCCAAGCTTCTGGAAGAATTGGCAAAACCCGAGCTATCTGCAATAACAATAAGAAATTGTTGTTGATTTTTAACCTGAAAATTCTCTTAGAATTTGGTTTCCCCAAAATGAGTTATTTGCTTTATGATGCTTGTTACTTACTGTATTGATTATATTTGAGAAAATGAAGAATAGTATGAAATGCTGAGATGTGATTTGTAACTTTGGCTCTGCTGAGCTAGAACTTGTAACTCTAGCTCTACTGAACTGTTCTGGTAAAAATAGAAACTCTGTGAAATGGGCTAACCACACAGCTTGACTGTTGGAGAGAGATGACAGCACATAATAGGCTTCTCATTGCAGAGAGCCTATAAATGGACACGTAATGGAGAGGCTTATTACCTGGATTCCTTTCCCAGGAAAGGCATATTGATTAGGTCCCTGGAAAGGGAATGCAACCCTTATGGAGAGCCTATAAACGGACACATGATGGATGACTGTCATGAATAAAAACTTCTGTGGTTGAGATAATGATGTAAAAGTCTTTCTTCTGCCACTGCTCCTCCAGGCTTGAATGGAGGACCCCTCCTCTTGCAGCTTTTGTGGTCAGGCAGGTTGTCCTTTGTCAGATCCTGTTCCCCCTGCAGTTGTGAGCCCAATATATTCTTGCTGATAATCATAAGTTTATGATTCATATATTCTTGCTAAGATGTATGATTTCTATGCTGACACACAGAAAAGTTATCTTTACATTGTTCTACTTTTATAAATTTTTGTGAACCAGCTTTTGTGAATGTATTCTTTTTGTATAATTATCACTGAAACTTTGTGTAACCTTGCTCTCTCTCCCCTATTAAAAGAGCATAATAAAAAAAAAACAGAAGTTATTTTAGGGGAATGTCAGACATCCATGGAGCAGCTTTATGTGATGTCTCCCCTGGGCCCGGCTTTAAAGAAAACTTTTCTCTTGACTCTCTTTCGTTTTCACTGACCACTTGATCACTTTGAGAGATCTTAAACCCACATTGATATATTGGGAGCTAGTCTCACCAATAACCAGCAAGGGAACACAACTGGATGGAGAATGAGTTTGACAAATTGACAGAAGAAGGCTTCAGAAGGTGAGTAATAACAAACTTCTCTGAGCTAAAGGATCATGTTGTAACCCATTGCAAAGAAACTAAGAACCTTGAAAAAAGATTAGGCAAAATGCTAACTAGAATAACCAGTTTAGAGAAGAACATAAACAACTTGATGGAGCTGAAAAACACAGCATGAGAACTTCACGAAGCATATACAAATTTCAATAGCCGAACTGATCAACAGAAGAAAGGATATCAGAGATTGAATATCAACTCAATTAAATAAAATGATAAGGCAAGATTAGAGAAAAAAAAAAGTCCAAAGAAATGAACAAAGCCTCCAAGAAATATGGGATTATGTGACAAGACCTAATCTACGCTTGATCGGTGTAACTGAAGAGGACAGGGAGAATGAATCCAAGCTGGAAAACACTCTTCAGGATATTATCCAGGAAAACTTCCCCAACCTAGCAAGGCAGGCCAACATTCAAATACAGGAAACACAGAGAACACCATAAAGATATTCTTCAAGAATAGCAACCCCAAGACACATAATCATCAGATTCACCAGGGTTGAAATGAAGGAAAAAATGCTAAGGGCAGCCAGAGAGAAAGTTTGGGTTACCCACAAAGGGAAGCCCAACAGACTCACAGCAGATCTCTTGGCAGAAACTCTACATGCCAGAAGAGAGTGGGGACCAATATACAATATCCTTAAAGAAAAGAAGTTTCAACCCAGAATATCATATCCAGCCAAACTAAGCTCCTAAGTGAAGGGGAAATAAAATCCTTTAGGACAAGCAATTGCTGAGAGATTTCGTCACCACCAGACGTGCCTTACAAGAGCTCCTGAAGGAAGCACTAATCATGGAAAGGAACAACTAGTACCAGCCACTTCAAAAACATACCAAATGGTAAAGACCATTGACACAATGAAGAAGCTGTGTCAACTAACAGGCAAAACAACCAGCTAGCATCAAAATGGCTGGATCGAATTCACACATAACAATATTAACCTTATATGTAAATGGGCTAAATGCACCAATCAAAAGACACAGACTGGCAAATTGGATAAAAAGTCAATATGCTATGATGTGCTGTATTCAGGAGACCCATCTCACATTCAAACACACACAGGCTCAAAATAAAGGGATGGAGGAAGATTTACCAATTAAATGCAGAGCAAACAAAAAGTAAGAGTTGCAATCCTAGTCTCTGATAAAACGGAATTTAAACCAACAAAGATCAAAAGAGACAAAGAAGGGCATTACATAATGGTTAAGAGATCAATGCAACAAGAAGAGCTAACTATCCTAAATCTATATGTACCCAACAGGAGCACCCAGGTACATAAAGCAAGTTCTTCCTGATTTACAAAGAGACTTAGACTCACACACAATAATAATGGGAGACTTTAGCCCTCCACTGTCAATATTAGACAGATCAATGAGACAAAAAATTAACAATGATATCCAGGGCTTCAACTCAGATCTGGACCAAGCAGAACTAATAGAAATCTACAGAACTTTCCACCCCAACTCTACAGAATATACATTCTTCTCAGGATCACATCACATTTACTCTAAAACTGACCACATAATTGGAAGTAAATCACTCCTCAGCAAATGCAAAAGAACAGAAATCATAACAAACAGTCTCTCAGACCACAGTGCAATCAAATTAGACCTCAGGATTAAGAAACTAACTCAAAACCACACAACTACATGGAAACTGAACAACCTGCTCCTGAACAACTACAGGATAAATAATGAAATGATAGCAGAAATGAAGATGTTCTTTGAAACCAATAAGAAGGAAGACACAACATATCAGAATGTATGGGACAAATTTAAAGCAGTATCTAGAGGAAAATTTATAGCACTAAATGTCCACATAAGAAGAGAGGAAAGGTCTAAAATCAACACCCTATCATCACAATTAAAAGAACTGGAGGGACAAGATCAAACAAATTCAAAAGCTAACAGAAGGCAAGAAATAACTAATATCAGAGCAGAACTAAAGGAGATTGAGACACAAAAAACCCTTCAAAAAATCAATAAATCCAGGAGTTGGTTTTATGAAAAGATCAACAAAATAGATAGAATGCTAGCCAGACTAATAAAAAAGAAAAGAGAATATTCAAATAGATGCAATAAAAAATGATAAAGGGGATATCACCATCAATCCCACAGAAATACAAGCTACCACGAGAGATTACTACAAATAACTCTATGCACATAAACCAGTAAACCTAGAAAAAATGGACAAATTCCTGAACACTTACATCCTCCCAAGACTAAACCAGGAAGAAGAATCCCTGAATAGACCAATAACAAGGTCTGAAGTTGAGGTAGCAGTTAATAGCCTACCACCAGAAAAAGTCAAGGTCCAGATGGGTTTGCAGCTGAATTCTACCAGAAATACAAAGAGGAGCTAGTACTACTCCTTCTGAAACTATTCCAAACAATACAAAAAGAGGGAATCCTCCCTAACTAATTTTGTGGGACCAACATCATCCTGATACCCAAACCGGCAGAAACACAACTAAAAAAGAAAATTTCAGGCCAATATCCACAATGAACACTGATGTAAAAATCTTCAATAAAATACTGGCAAACTGAATGCAACAGCACATCAAAAAGCTTATCCTTCACCATCAAGTAGGCTTCATTCCAGAGATGCAACGGTGATTCAACACCCACAGATCTATAAATGTAATTCATGACGTAAACAGAAGCAATGACAAAAACCACATGATTATCTCATTAGATGCAGAGAAAATGAGATAATTTTTTGACAAAATTCAACATCCATTTATGCTAAAAACTCTAAATAAACTAGGTATTGATGGAACTAATCTCAAAATAATAAAAGCTATTTACAACAAACCCATGTCCAATATCATACTGAATGTGCAAAAACTAGAAGCATTCCCTTTGAAAACTGGCACTAGACAAGGGTGCCCTCTCTCACCACTCCTATTCAATATAGTATTGGAAGTTCCAGCTAGAGAAATCAAGCAAAAAAAAAAAAAAAAAAAGAAAAGAAAGAAAGAAGGAAATACAGTGTATTCAATAAGAAAATAAGTCAAATTGTCTCTATTTGCAGATGACACGATTGTATATTTATAAGACCCCATTGTCTCAGCCCAAAATCTCCTTAAGATGATAAGCAACTTCAGCAAAGTCTCAGGATATAAAATCAATGTGCAACGATCACAAGCATTCCTATACACCAATAACAGACAAATGGAGAGCAAAATCATGAGCAAACTCCCATTCACAATTACTACGAACAGAATAAAATATCTAAGAATACAACTAACAAAGGATGTGAAGGACTGCTTCATGGATATCTACAAACCACTGCTCAAGGAAATAAGAGAGGACACATACAGATAGAAAAACATTCCATGTTCATGGTTAGGAAGAATCAATATAGTGAAAATGGCCATACTGCCCAAAGTAATTTATAGATTCAATGCTATCTCCCTCAAACTAGCATTGAGCTTCTTCACAGAACTGGAAAAAAACACCTTAAACATCATATGGAACCAAAAAAGAGCCCACATAGCCAAGACAATCCTAAGCAAAATGAACAAGTCTGGAGGTATCATGCTAACTGACTTCAGACTATACTATAAGACTACAGTAATCAAAACAGCATGGTACTAGCACCAAAACAGAGATATAGACCAATGGAACAGAACAGAGGCCTCAGAAGTAATGCCACCCATGTACAACCATCTGATCTTTGACAAACCTGACAAAAACAAGCAATGGGGAACAAATTCTCCGTTTAATAAAAGATGTTGGGAAAACTGACTAGCCATGTGCAGAAAGCTGAAACTGGATCCCTTCCTTACACCTTATACAAAAATTAACTCCTGACGGATTAAAGATTTAAAGGTAAGACTTAAGACTTTAAAACCCTAGAAGAAAACCTAGGCCATACCATTCAGAACATATGCATAGGCAAGGACATCATGACTAAAACTCCAAAAGTAATGGCAACAACAGCCAAAATAGATAAACGGGATCTAATTAAACTTAAGAGCTTCTGCACAGTAAAAGAAGCTATCATTAGAGTGAACTGGCCACCAACAGAATGGGAAACTATTTTGCAATCTACCCATCTGACAAAGGTCTAATATCCAGAATCTACAAAGAACTAAAACAAATATACAAGAAAAAAACAATCAACCTATCAAAAAGTGGGCAAAATATATGAACAGATGCTTTTCAAAAGAAGATATTTATGTGGCCAACAAACATATGAAAAAGTCCTCATCATTGCTGGTCATTAGAGAAATGCAAATCAAAACCACATTGAGATGCCATCTTATGCCAGTTAGAAGGGTGATCATTAAAAAATCTGGAGATAAGATGCTGGAGAGGATGTGGAGAAACAGGAACACTTTTACACTGTTGGTGGGAGTGTAAATTAGTTCAACCATTTTGGAAGACAGTGTGGTGATTCCTCAAGGATCTAGAAATAGAAATACCATTTGACACAGCAATCTCATTACAAGGTATATACCCAAAGGATTACAAATCATTCTATTATAAAGACACATGCACAGGTATGTTCATTACAGCACTGTTTACAATAGCCAAGACTGGAAACCAACCCAAATGACCATCAATTACAGCCTGGAGAAAAAAAAAAATGTGTCACATATACACTGTGGAATACTATGCAGTCATAAAAAAGGATGAGTTCATGTCCTTTACAGGAACATGGATGAATCGCTAAACCATCATTCTCAGCAAATTGGCACAAGAATAGAAAACCAAATAACTTATGTGCTCACTCATAAGTGGGTGTTGAACAATGAGAATACATAGACACAGGGAGGGGAACATCACACACTGGGGTCAGTTGGGGGGTGGAAGGCTGGCGGGGGAAGAGCAGGGGGTGGGGCTGGGGAGATTGGAAAGGGATAACATTAGGAGAAATACCTAATGTAGGTAACGGGGGGATGGAGGAACAAATCACCATGGCATGTGTATACCTATGTAACAGTCCTGCAAGATCTGCACATGTACCTCAGAACTTAAAGTGTAGTTAAAAAAAAAAAAAAGAAAGAAACAAAGTGGTCATCAGAATCAAACTCAAATATGAAACAGATGTTGTAATTATCAGACAGAAAACATAATTATGATTAATATATTTAATGATTATAATGTAAAACTTAAAAAAATGCAAGATCAAATAGGTAATTTCAACAGAGAGATGGACACTGAAAGTAAAGATAAAATTGAAATTCTAGAAATAAAAAGCACATTAGCAAAATGAGGGTGTCTCACCTGGCTTGCCTGTAGAGTCGACACATCCAAGAAAACAACCAGTCAACCTAAAGAAAGATCAATAAAAATTGCCAAAATGAAACACAAATAGAAAAATAATAAAAACAAACAAACAAAAAAAGGAGTCAAACATCCAATTTACTAGGATAATAAAAAAGGGTATAATGTGCATAATTAGAATTCCAGAAGGATAAGAAAGAAAGACATGAAATATTTAAGGAAACAGTAGTAAATAATTTTCCAAAATTAGTGACAGATGATGTGTTCAAGAAATTTAAAGAACACCAAGCAAGATATATGAAAAAAAATCCATATTTCAGCATATTGTTCAAACTGCTGAAAAGCAAAGATGAGGATAAAAATCTTGAGGATAGATGCAGGGAAGGGGCACACATTATATTTGGAGGAACAAGTATAAACAGTATATAAGAAGTCTTATAAAAAGCAACTAATCAAGAAGACAACATAATGATATATTTCAAGTACTAAAAGAAAAAAGTATTATCAACCCATAATTCATTACCAAGTGATGAAAAATAAACAATTCTTCAGGAGTGAGGAAAAGTAAACAATTTCTTAGACAACCAATGCTGGGGAATTTATTGCCAGCAGATCTAAGCTACAAGAATTAAAGCAGTTTTTTAAGCAGAAAGTATTTGAAATGTCAGAAGTCTACTCAAAGATATTAAGAGGATCATGCGTAAAACAGATGAAAGCTAAAAAAAAAAAAAAAAATGTGTCTTTGTTAGCCAGAACTGCAGTAATTAACCACCATAGATTGAGTGGCTGAAATATCATTAATTTATTGTCTCATCCTTTTGGAAGCTAGAAGATCTAGATCAGGGTGCTAGTATGGTTGATTTCTGGTGAGGTCTCTCTTCCTGGCTTGTGGACAGTCCCCTTCTTGCTAAGTTATCACATGCATAGCATTTCTTTTTGCATACAAAATAGGGGAACATAAAGTGCTCTGTGGCTCTCTGGTATTCTATCTTATAAGGACATTGATCTTATTAGATTAGGGCCCTACCCATATGACTTCATTTAACCTTAAATGACATCCTTAAAAGTCCTGTCTTCTAATATAGGCATACTAAGGGTTAGGGCTTCATCATATAAATTTTAGGGATGGGCACATTAAGTCCAATAATATATATATTGCAACGGAGTCTCACTTTGTCATCAGGCTGGAGTGCAGAGACCTGATCTTGGCTCACTGCAACCTCTGCCTCCAGTGTTCAAGTGATTCTCCTGCTTCAGCCTCCTGAGTAGCTGGGATTACAGGCACCCACCACCACACCGAACTAATTTTTGTATTTTAAGTAGAGACACGGTTTCACCATGTTGGTCAGGCTGGTCTGGAACTCCTGACCTTGTGATCCGCCCTCCTCGGTCTCCCAAAGTGCTGGGATTACAGGAGTGAGCCACCTCTCTTGGCCACCTTTTCTTATTTTTAAACGCTCTAAAAGATAACTGAATTTTTGAAGCAATGATAGTAATAAGTACCATGTACTTGCAGTATATGTAAAAGCGAAATGTGTGAGAATCATGCAAGGAAAAATATTAAGACTAAAATGTCATAAGGTCTGTATGGTAAACGTATTGGTATAAATTATTTTGAAGGTAATCACAGATTATTTAAAAATTTATATTGTAAATCGTATGTCAAACACTACTATGAGTTTTAAAAAGTATAAGTAACAAGTTATAGAAGCTATAAAAGGGAATAAAGTGATGTGTTAAAACTATAAAGCAGAAAAAGACAAAAAAAAAACAATAGAAATAGCTAGTAATATGCTGGATTTTACTTCAAATATATCAATAATTATTGTAAATGTGAATTGTATAAATATACCAGTTAAAATTCAAGAATTTTCACTTTAAATTAAAAAAAACATGACTGAACTATATATTAACTATAAGAAAACCACTTTAAAGATACAGATATGTTAAAAGAATAGTGAAAGTCATGTAATGCAAATACTAAACAAAAGACCCCTTACTAGTTATATTAACTTCAGATGAAGATTAGTTTGAGACATCAGAACAAGAAGGATTGTTGGAAACAAGAAGGTATTATCTAATAATGAAGTAGCCAATTTTTAAAGATGACCCAGCCTAGATGTATATGCAATGTACAAGGTAAAAGATTAACTGATAGAGCAAGCAACCACAGAAATAACAATATAGATGACCTGAACAGCAATTGCCTCAAACAACTTTTACAGAACATCCTACCCAACAACAGAATACACATTATATTAAGCACACTTGGAACATTTACCATGATGAACGATATCCTAGGCCATTAGAAGGAAAGAAAAACAAATTCATATTATTTAAAGTATTTGTGTTCACGGTAATAGATTCAAATTATAAATTAATAAAACCAAAATATGAAGTACTTATTCATAAATCTAACAACATATCCAAGGTAGTTAGGTAGAAAACTAAAAAATCTTTATTCAAGAAATCACAGATTTAAATAATTAATGATATATACCATGCCCATAGACTTGAAAAATCAATGTGGTTAAGGTGTCATTTCTCTCCAATTGGAACTTTGGAAGTATTAATTCAAAATAATCCTAATCAAAACCTCAGTAGGCTTTTTTTTTTTTTTTTGTACACATTGGAAATTTAACTTTAAAACTTACACTGTAAGTTAAAGGATCTAAAATATCCTAAAGAATTCTAAGGATAAGTAACAAAGTTGAAATTTGCATTATAAAATTTCAAGACTTAAAGCAACAGTAATAAAAACTTATTTTTTTAAAATGCAGCAATGACAACTTAAGGTGAAAAAATAGTCATTTCAAAACATGTTGTGAGAAAAAAATTCAATTCCATATGAAAAAAAAACTGAATCATGTCTCAGGTTCTATATAAAATAAACTCAAAATGAACTAGGCCATAAATTCAAAATATAAATATAGTTCTTAATATAAATGTAAATTTTATTCAAAATTTTAAAAATCTGAAAGAAATTATAGAAGAAAATCTACATGACTTAAGGTTTGATTATGAATTTTTAAATATAACACAAAACACATGACGCATACAATGAGAGGAAAAAACAGTTAAGTCAAACTTCATTAAAATTGTTTAAATTTGTCCTGTGAAAGACATTTTTATGAGAATGAAAAGCAAGCAATAGACTGAGGGAATATATTTGCTAATCACATATCTGATAAAGACTTGAATCTAAACTATAGAAAAAATACTTAAATCTCAATAACAAAAAAATGAACAACCCAAGTTAAAAAAAAAATGGGTCAAATATCTTAAAAGAAGATATCAAAGGCGATATATAAATGGCAAACACACAAAAGAACTTCATTTTTATTTGTCATCAGGGAAATCCAAATTATAGCCAAATGAGATTCTATAACACACTCATAGAAAGGGGAACTCCACAAGGCAGACAATGTCAAATGCTGACCAAGTTATGAAGCAATTAGAGCTATTATTCATTGTTGATGGAAATGCAATATGATGTATAAAATTACACATATGACCCAACTACAACATTCCTAGATATTTGAGTAACTTGAAAACTATTTACACAAATACTTGTATGCAAATGTTTATAGGACATTTACTTGTAATTACTAAAATTAGAAACAACTAAAATTTTCTTAAACAGGAAATTAATAAACAGTGATAAAACCATAAAATTGAATCCTAATCAGTGATACAAAGGCATAGGATATTGACTTATTCATTAATGTGGAGGTGTCATAAATGTATCTTACTAAGAGCCTACACCAGGTGGTGTTGTATTGGTTAACTATTTTCATATGACATTCTGGAAAATGTAAGACTATAGAGAAGGTAATCAGGTCAGTGTTTGCCAGAGATTACTAGTGACTGATGGTGTTTGACTACAAAGGAAACACAAAGAGAAATTTTTAGTATGTTGGAACTGTTCTGTAAGGTACTGGGGTACTGGATACATGATTCTATGCATTTACCAAAACCTATAAAACTGTATATCATAAAAAAGTGAACTTTGATGATTGAACTAAAAATTATAATGTCTTTTGATATTCACAGCAATGATATGTAAGGGTGGAAAAAGTAAAGGGACATAAACAGAAGTAAGGTTTCTCTCCAATCAAGATGATTAAATGTTGATAATTCATGTGTGTTGTAATTCTCACAACAACTAATACAAAGAGGTACACACAAAAAAATGGTAAAACGTCAATATAAAATGCTGAAAAAGAAACCCACAGGAAAAGAAAAACAAAGTAATAAGTAGAAACAGGACAAAAGGGAAACCTAAGCTCTAATGTAATAACAATTACCTTAAATATGAATGGACTAAACCCACAAATCAAAAGATTGGCAGAGAGGAAAAACAAAACATGGCCCAACCATATACTGTTTAATATAAGTTCACCTGAAATTCATCAAGTTAGCTGAAAGTAAAAGGATGTAAAGATATACTATGGAACAATTAATGATGATAAGAGCAAAATAGCTCTATTAATATCTGAGGAAGTAGACTCAAAACAAAAGAAAGTTATTACAGATAAAATGTACATTACACAATGAGCAAAGGATCAGTCCACCAAGAATATATGAGCATCCTTTAAGTTGTATACACCAAAATACATAAAAATATTTCAAAATAACTTAAAGCAAAAACTGATAAGCTGAAAGATGAAATAGACAAGTTCAAAATTATAGCTTGGATTTTAACTTTAAAACCAGTAAATTTCTCACTTCAAATGAAATTGACTAATTTATTACTAGACCTAAATTACAAAAACTGATGTAAGAAGAGTCAGAAAAACTTATTACCGTTAAAATCATTAAAGAATGTGAAATCTTAAAATTCTGCACTCAAAGAAAATCCCAGGATCTGTTGCCTTCTATGAACTCTAACAAACTTTAATGAAAAGATAACATTGATCTCTACTACATTCTGTCAGAAAATAGAGTAGAAGATGAACAACCTTAAAAACAAAAACAAAAACAAAAACCACTGCCAAATATTAGCCAATTAAATCAAGCAGTATTTTTTAACATAATATGCAATGAATGTAATTTATCTGAAGTAGGTAAGCTTGATATAACATACAAAAACTAATAAAACTCATGTACATAGGAAAAAATAATAAAGGAAAGCCCAAATAATACACTTAATGGAGCCAAAGGAAAAAAAAATGTACAGAATTCAACACTCACTCACAATGCACAAATTGATTGCAGATACTTTGAAAATTACTGATGCTGCATATGCTGAGGTTCCATACTAACACTGATAATTACAAACAATTTTATAGCACATGCTATGTCTCCGACTCCATTGTACATATTTTGCATTGAAGTCATTGAATTAAATGACTTAAAAAATGTCATGAAATAGGTGCTATTATTTCCAATGTATGAATAAGGAAACTGAAGCACGCAGAAGTTGAATTATTTCCTCAGAGCTAAAAAGTTAACAAGTGGTTGAACCAGCGTTATGTAACCCAAATTGATTTTCTTAATCATTTAGCATACTGCCTTTTAAATATTGTCCTTGTTTTCTGCTCGTATTACCTAATTACCATTCTGTGTTCTTACCTCTCCAATGTTGGGTATGGAGTTTGGGGGAGAGGAGTTCAAGAAGATGAAAAAAACATGCTTATTGCTGAATATTTTTCACTGTTTAGTCAAATCACATTTCTCAGAATTTTGGTGATTTAAGTTAGAAACACACACTGGATCCTTTTTATTCTTTTTCATTCCAACTTTAAAATTTATGTTTAGTGTTTTCTAATGCAAAAAAAAAATGTAAGAAACACTGTTTAATAATAAAACACAATAGTAAAACCATGATTTGGGGTTCTGCTACACAATATAGAAAAATGAATGTCACCAGTGCCATTGAAACTTCTTTATGCCCTTCATGGATTTTATTCACTGAGAATCAAAAGGTAATCAATACATTCAATTTGAATGAAACCAAATAGTGACAACTTTGGTGATTTAAATGACATAATATAGTACTGCATCACATATAATATACTGGGATTTGAACAAAATAATTTTTGCAGGTATGTTAAAGCATATATATCAAAGCTCTAAAATGTTGTATTTCATAAATATGAAAATTTACTCATTCTTTTGTGGATGAACAAGATTTGTTTGCATAATAATGCTGACAACAGTATATTTGTAGATGTAGTTAGCTGCATATTTGATAAAAATTTGTCTAGGATGTGACAAGATAGTTTCAAATTGTTTTCTAGATTGGCTGTTGCCAGTAGTGTATAAGAATGAGTTTGCTTCTTTTTTTTTTTTTTTTGAAACATTTAATATTCTCAGGGTTTTAAATTATTACCTGTCTGCATGGTATTTAACCCTTAGTTCCTTGCAATTAAGCACATTTTCATAGGTTTATTTTTTTTTCTGTGACATGTTTATTTAAGACTTCTGTGCACTTTCTTTTTGTATTTCTTAATTGATTTGCAACTCTTCTTTATATAATTTAGATACATTTCATTAATGTTATATTGGTTGCAATATTTTGTCCCACACTATGGATATGACTTGAGGATATATTCCAGCTCAAGGAAAATGAAATTTTTTTAAAAAGAGTCAAAGTTAAAATTAAACCTTAGTAATTGTTGCAGATGCAAGCTGAGCTGCCCTTAGCCCCTCCTTGGCCTTTCCCTTGTGCTCATCATCACTCATGTAAAGAGGAGGCCAAGGCAGTCTGGGGCTGGCATGTCAATGCTATAAACCTGGCCAGGTTGTGAAAGCACCCCGGCTTGGCCACAACTTTGCTCCAAAATTGGAATGGGCACTGGGGTGGGGAGAGGCCAACCAGCAGTAGCAGGCACTTTCAAGCCTGTGGGTGTTAGGATGTTCCAAACCCCGATAGAGCAAAGATGCGTGGGTCTGCAGCAATGGCTGGGCAGCTGCAGCTGTGCCAAGGAGAATGGGGCTCCTACCAATCCAACTTGGAAGAGGGTAGGGATTCCTTCTGTTCCCAGCTCCCACTGACTCCCAGGAGCACTCAGCCCCAGCCACTCTGCAGCCAGTATCTTTGTAGCCGCGCTCCAGACAGACAATGCCTTCACCAATGTAATGGCTTTGTCTCTAGTTATTAGAGAAAATTTACAGATAAGTCAGGTAAACGGATCATAGGAAAAGGGGACAATGAGAGGCTTGTTTTGCCTATTTAAAATTATACAGCAAATATTTAAACTCTTTTGTGACTGAGAGAGTTTGGACTAGTATGGTATTTTGAGATTACTAAAGAATTGTTTTAATGAAAAAGCCTGAGGACTAGATTTACATCCAAACTCTGTTATTAACTGTATAATTTTGGGAAAGATAAAATCTCTGTTTCTAAATTCCCTTATCTCCAGAGAAAACCATTAATGCTCACTTCCTAGAGTTACCGAGCAAACTCCATGAGGGCAGAGTCTCATTGTACTTAACTCTGTGAAGGTTAAATGTGATAGAATATGAAAAATGGTTTCTTCTAAAGTCATTACCTCCAGAAATTTACAAACGTTCTGTTGGTAATACTTTGCATTATATAATTTGAAAATTTACTATCTTTATCCAGTTTAACAAAAAAAGTTTCTAATTTTATAAAACGTTTAAAGATTTAGGATGAACAAAGCATATAAATATGATTTAATGTCATAATTATTATCAGTATTACATCAATTTTCTGCTAACATTTCTAAAAACATAAATGTCAAATGCATGATTCATCTTGATAAAGATTTAACTTCAGTAAGTGAGGTTGTAAAGGCTAAGTATCAGTCGTAATGGGAGAGCTAAGGCATTAATTTTTAGCATTTTTTAAACTCACTACAGTAGTTTTGTTATGCACAAGTAGAGCAATTAGGAGGAGAAAAACTTTAATAGACTACAAGTACACTGAGAAAACAATTGGGATCTAAATGAAACAAGATACCTTCTTATTTATTTTGTTCAAGTGCCCCTACCCCGTCATCATCCCATAACATTTAGAATAATGTTTTTATATTTTTTCACATTAAACATTATGTCTGAATATCTAAACATAAAGCAAGCAGACGGATTTACTCCCAAATTATATTTCTATTCTTATAATGTAAAAATATAATTTGATGTCTATTTAATGAATATTTAGTACCTATTAGTAAAATATTGTTAGAATATGAACCCCTAATTAAGCATAAGCTCCACAAGGTCAAGTACATTCTAAAGCAATATTTGTGTCATAATAGCTATTTAAAAATATTGAGGGAATGGATACATCAATAAATATTGATTGAATAAAAAAAATTGTGAACCTAAAATGGCCAAATATAAAAATCTCAGCATGGTTAAATTAGGAAAGTAATTTCATCATGAACTTATTAAAATAGTAAGTTCTTTAATAACATGAAAGCTCCTTCTACCAAGTGAAGTACTATTTGAGAAGTCCAGAGAAAGGATTGTGCAAAACAAAGATGTAGAAGCTAGTGAATACAATTAAGACACGTAGCTTAGGACAACAGAGACATGAAAAAAGCCATTGTAATACAATAAACGTTTCTGAAGCCCAGCACTATTGTGGGCACAAATATAACACAAATCATTCTATTGTACTGTATATTACTTCATAATCATAAATAACACTTATGTCTTATCTAGTACCTGGTTTTCTCTTGTTCTTTATAGAATGAGGCATTAATTTAACTATTTGAAGCAGTACTTTGGGTTCCTCTTTGGTCTGGGGCTTAAGTGGTATAGGAGGACAATGAGAAATAGATCCTTGGTAAACAAAAGTTTATATTCCACACATATGAATGGCTTTTATTGAGCTGATAAACTGTTAGCCTAAAAACAAAAAAGATAACTTTCTTTAAGATATGTGTGTGTGTGTGTATATATATATATATATATGAATAATCAATTAACATACTGTGAATTCATAATGCTTTTAAAAGATTTTTCAACCATGTTTTATTACTGTTTAAGTATTTTCAGGGTACATATGATAATTTGATACATCAATATAAGGGTATGGATCAAGGCAGGGTAATTGGGATAACCATCATGCTAAATACTTACATTTTCTATTAGGAATATTTTAATTATTCTCTTTCAGTTATTTTGAAATACATAATAGACTGATTCCCCCTACTGGTCTATCAAATATAGGTTTTTCTGCTTCTATGAAGCTGTATATTGTAGGCATTAATCAACTTCTCTTCAATCCTCCTTCCTCCACACTTCTCAGCTAACCACCAATCTACTCTTTATCTTCGTGAGATCCACTTTTTCTATTTCTCTGCTTTTAGTTGATAGGTCTCCTTTCTAATTTCTGATTCGATTTATTTGAGTCTTCTCTCTCGCTCCTTAAATCTAGCTAAACTTTTGTCAATTTTGTTTATCTTTTCAAAAACAAACCTTCTTTTGAGTGTCTGCATTGTTTATTAGTATCAATTTTATTTACTTCTGTGCTGACCTTTATTATTTTTTTTCCTACTAATTTGTGGTTTTATTCTTGCCTTTCTAATTCCATGAGATACACTGTTAGGTTGTTTACTTGAAGTCTTTTTAGTTTTTTGGTGTAGGTCTTTCTTCACAGTACTGCTTTTGCTGTATCCTATTGATTATGGCATGTTGTATTTCCATTTTCATTTGTTTTTAAAATTGTTTTTATATTTTTCTTAATTTCTTTGTTAACATCTGGTGAGGGCTTCAGGGAACTTCCACTCATGACAGAAGGCAAAGGAAAACAGGCTTCTTATGGCAAGAAGGAACAAGAGAGAGAGGATGAGAGAGGTGCCAGGATCTTTTTAAGACTTGGTTCTTTTGGGGACTCATAGAGCAAGAACTTACTCATTACTGTGAAAATGGCATCAAGACATTTGTGAGAGATCTGCCCCCATGACCCAAACTCTTCTTACTAGGATGTACCTCCAACATTGTGGATCAAATTTCAACATGAGATTTGCCAGAGAATATATCTGAACTATATTAGGTGAAATGTTCTGTAATTGTTAGTCTAATTTGGTCTACTATATAACTCAACTCCAATATTTCTTTGCTGATTTTCTGTCTGGGTGATCTGTCCACTACTGAGAGTAGAGAGTTGAAGTCCCAGACTATTACGGTATTGCACTCTATCTCTTCCTTTACATCTATTAATGTTTGCTTTATGTACTTGAGAGTTCCAGTGCTGGGTGAATAAAGGCTTGTAATTGTAATGTCCTCTTGCTGAGTTCACCACATTCTTATATATAATGACCTTCTTTGTCACTTTGTCTTTCATTTTTAGTCTATTTTATTTCATATAAGCATAAGTACACCAGCTCTTCTTTTCTGGTTTCCACTTGTATGGAATATCTTCCCCACTCCTCCCATCCAGCCTATTGTGTCTTTATAGGTGACGCAGGTTTCTTACATGTAGCGTGTATTTGGGTATTGTTTCTTTATCCATTCAGACACTCTGTGCCTTTTATTTAGAGAATTGAGTCCATTTATATTCAATGTTATTATTGATAAGTAGAGACTTACTATTATCATTTTTTTTTTTTTTGGTAACTCCCCTCCTCCTGTATTTTCTTACTGTTTCCCTTTGAGGTTAAATGATTTTTTTCCGATAGTATTTTTAATTTGTTGCTTTTTATTTTTAATATATCTACTATAGGTTTCTTCATTGTAGTTATGATGAGGCTTACAAAATTCATTTATAGATAAAACAAGTTATTTTAAAAAGATGACTTAGATCATCAAAAAAGAATAGATATGAAGAAAATGTTAAAAATACTATATGCTCTAACTTCATTCCCCATTTTGGCTTTTTGTTGTCTCAATGTACACATTTTTATATTGTCTATCTGTTAACATATTGCTGTAGCTATTATTGTTTTTAATAGAATGTTTTTTAAGCTTCCTACTAGTGTTATAAGTAAATTACATACCATATCTGCAGATTTGAGTATTCTGGGATTGTCTGTGTACTTAATTTTACCAATAGATTTTATACCTTCAATCATTTGTTTTTTGTACATTAGTATTTCATTCTTTCAGATTGAAGAGTTCCTTGCACATTTTTTGTAAGATGAATCTGATGGAGGTGTATTCTCTCAGCATTCTTTTTCTTTTTTCTTTTTTTTTTTTTTTTTTTGGCCTGGTAAATACTTTCTCTCTCCTTCATGTTTGAAGGATAGCTTTGCTGAAAACAGTATTCTTGAATGGCAGATTTTTGTCTGTTAGCTATCTGAAAATGTCCTCTCACTCTCTCCTGGCTTATGTGGTTTCCTTTAAGAAGCCTGTTGCCAAATGAGTTAGAGCTCCTTTATATGGTATTTGCCTTTTATCTCTTGCTGCTTTTCAAATTTTCTATTTGTGCTTGACCTTTGACTGTTTAATAATTATATGTCGTGGGATAGTCTTATTTGAGTCAAATCTGTTAGGTGTTCTCTGCCCTTCCTGTACCTGAATATTTATATATTTTTCAAATTTTGGAAAGTTTTCTGTCATTTATTCTTTGCATAAGCTTTCTACCCCTTGATCTTGTTCAATTCCTTTTTAAACACCTGTAATTCTTAGGTTTGATCTTTTTGAGGCACCTTTCTATATCTTGTAGAATATTTTCATTACATTTCATTTTTCCTATTTTTTTCTTCTCTGACAGTGTAATTTCAAATAGTCTACTTTAGAGCACAGTGATACTTTTTCTCTACTTGATCTGTTCTGCTTTTAGGAGCCTTTAGTTAATTCTTTAGTCAATGCATATTTCTCAGTTTCATAATTTGTTTGATTTTTTAAATTATTTGAATGTCTTAGTTAAATTTACCTGATAAAAGTACAAATTGTTTTTCTCAGTTATCTTGAATATCACTGAGTTTTCTCAGAAGTGCTATTTTAAATTTTGGTTCAGAGAGCTCACATATTGCCATCCCATCTCATTAGGGTCAATTACTGTTTCCTTGTCTTGTCCATTTGGGTCATGATTCCCTATTTTTGTTTTGTTTGGTTTGGACACTCATACGTCTCCATTGAATGATTATTTATCCCAGTCTTCTCTGTCTGCCTTATTTTGTTTTCTATGGAATATGTTTGTTTAGAGATTCCTTGTGGTTTCAATTTTATTTTTTTCTACTAGGTTACTGCCTCCTTTTCATTACTAGATAGTACATTAAGCCCAGCTTGGCCTCATCTTTAGTAAAGGGTTAGAGGGTTATTCATCCAAAATGGCAGAGGTCTCAAGGAGAGTATCTGGCAGTATGGGAAGGCTACCTTAGGGTTCATGTCCCGGAGACCAGTGGAACATGCCTCTTACAATGTGATGCTGCTAAAAAAACACTCTGACTTGGTATCTCCTCTGGCCAAGTTATAAATTAGAGTTTCCAGAGCTGGGGATGCTAGTTATGGCTCCCCAACTTGTGTGTGGCTGTCCTCAGGAATTTTTGTATCTTCAGGCAATAGCAATGCTTCTTGTGGGTTGAGGCAGAGACAGGTTTCTTGTCAGGGAATTTGAGGTGGTGGAGAATCTGGTAGTCCTTGATCTCACTTTGCCATTCTGGAAATTGTGAGTAGAAGAAAAAAATTTTCTTGTGCTTGGTACAGGGTGTATTTGTGAGAGCGGTGTTGCCGATATAGAGGTCCAATTCTTTTACTCTCTCTTCTGAGTTTATTTTTATTTTTATTGTTTTTATTTCTGTGGTCCTGGAAACTGTCTCTTTCTCATATATGGGTTCTGGAACATTGCTGCTAATAGTTTTGGTGCTGTATATTTGATTTTGGTTTTCTGGTACAAGGAAGGGCAGTGAAGCCATTGTGCTTGTATGCCACAATTTTGGAACTGGAGTCTGAAGTTGAACGTTTTGATGAATGAATAGAAATATGGTTGAGCCAAGGACACAGCTAAATATTTCAGTTTTGTGCAACTCCACAAAAAAGAGTTAAGACAGAAGCGGATGTGACTCTACATTTGCTCGTGAACAAAAATGACATGGATTCAATAAAGAGAAAGTCAGAAATAGGGAAATAAACTAAGAAATGTTTTAGCAATTCCTAGCAAGTATGAATTAGATATAGTGAAAACTAGAATTTCGTATTTGAATGCTACAATCTGGTAATATATTTTACCTTTGGCAGTCCTTCATCTAAAGATATTTATATAGACGTTTATATGTGTGTGTGTGTATATATGTGTGTGTATATATATGTATATATATATATACACACACATGCATATATATGTATTTGTAATATATAAAAATGCCAGATTTGAATAATATGTAAGTCATATTTATCTCCAACGATCCATGTAAAAGGACGTGAAAGAATGGTCATTGTTACACTGTATCTAAGAGAAACAATCCATTCAAGGAAATGGTTAAATAAACTTGAAGTTTGACAATAAAGTTCTCCATAAAACATCAATTATGCTCATTTGGTTGACAGTATTCTTCAAATGTTCTACATCTTTCTAATGTTTTGTGTTTTCTTCTGTCAACAACTACAAGAAGAATGATGAAGTATCCCAATATATTTGTGTATTTTTTCTGCTTCTCTTTTAAGATATATTGGTTTTCCCTTTATTTATTATAAATCTATGGTGTTCATTGTATAAAATTTAGGGAAGTTATATATTTTAATGTATTTTTCTCTGTACAAACATTATAAAATTTCTACTTATATCCCTGGTAAAACTTCTTTTGTTTCAAATGACTTTGACTGACAGTGAAATATTTTTTCAAGCTCTCTTATGCTTACTGTTTACATGATATGTCTATTTCTATTCTACTTTTGACAAATCTATGTCTACATGATATGCCTATTTCTATTCTACTTTTGACAAATCTATGTCTTTATATTTGAAGTGGTTTTTTTTAAAGAGTATGTAATCATTGTTGCTTTTTCACTTATTTTGAAACTCTCGGCCTTTCAAAGTTATAGCTTTTTAAATTTAGTTTTAATAAAATTATTGGTATAGTTGATTTCCAATCTACCATTTTTAAATTTACAATTCCTTTGCTTCTCTGTTTTCTTTTTTTCTTACTTTTTAGGTGATAATTGAGGATTTTCCTCAAATTTTCTTCCCTGCTGTTGCTTTATTAATTACACTACTTTTTATTCTTCCTGGGTATACAATATAAATTTTCAGCTCATCATAGTGTACCAGCAAATAATAGCATGTCACTTCATTTGTCAGCAAAATATTTATAATACTATAGTTTATTTCCTCTTATCATTTATACAATACAACTTATTAATAAATCCCAAAATATGTTCTTATAATTTTGCCTTGGGACAATTGTCTGTAAAATAAACAGACATTAATTTCACTTATTATAAATCTCTTCTTTCTTTGTTTAAATTTGAATTTCCATTTGGCATAATTTTTTGGCTACTGAAATGTTTTTATTATTTATTGTAAACTCATTGTCATTGATCATTGTTGTTCTACTGTCAATGAATTCTGTCAGCTTCATTTGTCTGCAGATAGTTGCATTTTATTATTAATTTTTAAAATATATCTTTGCTAGATACAAGTTTCTAGGTTAACATTCTCCCCCCTTTTAGGATTTTAATAATGTCACTCCATTGTTTTCTGGCTTGCATAGTTTCTAAAATGAAGTCTGGTTTTACTTGTATTTTTGTTTTTTAGCCAGTGTTTCTGACCCACCCCTACTCCCACCCAACCTCTGCTCCCTCCCTGCCCACCATGAGCTGCTTGTTTTAGTGCTTTTGTTAGTTTGTCTATTTTTATTCTTGTGGGTAGCTGAGGTTCTTGGATATTTGCTTTGTTATCTTTCCTTAACTTTGGAAACATCTTGGCTATTATCTTTTCCAGTACTTCTTTTGTTTTATCCATTTTCTCTCCTTCTGCAGGACTCAATTTCATATATATTAGACAATTATTATTTGTATGTTTGTCTCCTTTTATTTGGATCTCCTATTCTTATTAACTCTTGTTTTCTGTTTTCCTTTGCTTTTTATAATTTATAATATAATTTCTAGTATTCAGTCTATCTAGAAGTTAATGACTCCTCTACTATGACCACTCTGCTGATGTTCAGCCTAGAAATTACGTTTAATGTTCTCATTTAAATTTCTATAAATTCTCTTTGATTTTTGTTATATTTCATTTTTTCGCTAAAGTTGTTCATGGTTTATATACATGTGGCCTGCTTTTTCCACTAAATTTGGTAAAGTATTTTATAGTACATATTCCAAAGGACTTCCCTAATAGTCTTAAGATCTGGGCAACTTTTGGTTGTGACTCTGTTGATTGATATATCCTGGCAATTAGCTGCTTAGACTTGATTTTTGTGGGGTCTTATACATTTTATCTGCCGTATGCAAGGCAACATAGAGAAGAGCCCACAGACTAAGATAAATAGTGTTTGTTCAAATAAATGAGCAAACCTCTTCTTTGTTCAGGTTATTTTAATGCATTTGTAAGTCAATTTAAGCAGTAATTGAGCTGTGTTTGGAGTATTGTATCTATACATTTAACTCACCACAGATTTCAACTCTTTTAGCAGAAGGTTGCTTGTAATTTTGATCTTACTGAATCTCCTGGATTCCTAAGAAGTCTTTTTCAGTGTTGCTGCCTCATTGAATACTTTCAGTTGTCTCTGCATGCTTGTACCACAAATAAGTTATCCTTTGTTTCTTTTTCTTGGTCAGTCACTCTCTTAATGATACACTCTGTTACGTTTGAAGTGTGGCCACGGGTGGATTCTCTGTTCTTATTTCAGCTTTCCTTTTTGGCAGATGCTATTTGCTGAATCTCAGCATTGGGGCTTTCTCAAGGTTCCAGTACCTCTTTCCTGCAGCAAAAAAAAATTGCTGCCATTTTATGAGTTTTATTTTTGATGGGGTAAAATCTCTTTTCGCACCCCCAGTATGAACAGTTCTCTGGTTTGTATTAGTTTCTGTCATGAGGGGGTTTCCTGCCCCTCTCATAGAGGCAGACCCTTTTGGTTGTACTCTTTCCTTAGTGGCTATTACTTTTGCCTGCAGTGAGGAGAAAGAGGGTCCTCTTGCCCTTGGGGGTTGGCTCATCTTCCCCAGAAGGCAAAGGATCTTTGTTTATGTCCTGGAAACAGAAAGATTTCCAGACTCTCCATGGTGCCTTAAGATTTTGACTTCATATTTGAGAAGGTTGTGAAAAGTAGGTGATAGTCTGTTCCTCTGTCCAAAGCAGGCCTCTCATAAGTCTATCTTTCTATTAAGCATCCAGGTGATAGTCTCAAAAAACAGTTTGTGGATGAGTATGGATTCCCCTTGTGATTTGAGTATCCTACGGATTCTAAGCAGTTGTGTAAACATGCACTTAATCTTTAAAATTTTCCTAAGATTTTTAAATGATTTCCTTTTACTCTGTTTTTCAATCACTGTCTCTTCTTCCCTGTCCTGTCAAAAAAGAAACAGTTTGTGCATTCCATCCCTCTCACAAGGAATTGTCAGCATTGGAAATCAGTTCACCTATTTGCATAATCTCAACCACATCACAGACTCAAGTGAATGTTAGGCTTTAATAGATTGCCCTGCTTGTGTTCATTGTTATGAAATTAGTGATGTTCTCCTGTGGTTTTTTACAACCTAGGTGGAAAAAATCTCTCTTTTTCTATTCCTAAGATTACTTTTATCACATACAATTTCCTCATATGTAGGGATTTGTATTTGGGATCTCTATTCTGATATACTTTCCTAGTTCTCTCTTCTTGTTATACTGTTTTAATTACCTCTGATTTATATTTTGGCTTGATTGCTGATAAGGAGATGTTCCCCATGCCTTCACTGATTATCCTATAATATTTATTTAATCTTTTATATACATTTTAGATTTGTTCAATTCAGTGAAAAATAAACTCTTACTGGAGTTTTTTGTTGAATTTACCAATACATATCTATTAGAATGGCTAAAAGCCAGAGTACCCAAACATCAACTCCTGGAGAAATTGTGGATTAATAGGAACTCTCCTTCATCACTGGTGGAAGTCAAAACGTTATAGCCACTATGGAAGACTGTTTGGCAGTTTCTCACAAAATTAAACGCACACTTACCACATGATTCAGCAATTGTGTTTCTTCGTATTTACCGAATTACTTGAAAGCTTATTTCTACATATACACACAAAAACCAAGCACATGATGTTTATAGCAGTTTTTATCACAATTGCCCAAACTTAATTGTGCTGTAGGTGAATGAATAAACTGTGGTACATCATACAATGGAATATTATTCTATCATAAAGAGAAATGAATTATCAAGCCATAAAGGGACATTAAGAAAAATTTAGTGCATATTATTAAGTGAAAGAAGCCAGTCTGAAGAAGCTGAATACTGTATGATTCCAATGCTATGACATTTAGAAAAAGGCAAAACTGTGGAGACAGGAAAAAGATCCTTGGTTTCCCAGGTTCAAGGGGAGGAAGAGGGGAAGAGAGGAATGAAAAGTGGACCACAGGAATGTTGAAGGTGGTAAAGCTATTCTATATGTTGTTCTACTGGTGAATACATGTTATGCATTTTCTAAAACTCATGGAATGTACAAAAAATAGCGAGCAATAATGTAAACCAAAACGTTTACAGTAATGTGTCAGTATTGGTTTATCAACTTCAACAAATGTACCACACTAATGTCAGATGTTAATAATAGGAAAAACTGTTTAGGATGGTGACAAAGAGGAATATGATAACTTTCCACATTTTTTACGCTCAATTTTTCTTTAAACCTAAAACTTCTCTAAAATGTAAAGTATTAATTTAAAAAAGTTTAGCATGGTAATAAATATTATCATACTTCTCAGATATTCAGGAAAATACATGTTTTTTTTTTTAACTTTTTATAACTGTTGTATCTTTTGCATGAATCTCTACTCTTTGATGTAGGCTGTGAAGCAGGTTGATTTCTAATTAATAGTATCTTCATTGTTCTCATTTTAAACAGCTTTTTGAGTATTCCAGCCTATTTCAGGTAAATTCTTAGCTCTTTTATTCCATTCCTCCAATAACCCTGCTCCTAACTCAGCAAATGGCATCTGGATTTTTGAGATAATTTCTTTGTAGATTGTATCACTAAGGAGAGGATGAAAGGGGCACATTATTTTCTGTTTTCATTGTTTGTTTTCCCCTACACTCTATCTTCTCTGGATCTCATTCTATACTGGCTCTGAAGAGCCTTCTTTTCCAATAGATGCTGCTTAGAATTCTGGATTTAAAAATCATCTTTTTGTATGGTAGTTACTTATATGCTAAGCTGAGCAGATAAGGCATGTTATTCATGTGGTTGGCATGCTAGGGATTACATGTGTGTAACATGTAAAATTTATTACTTCATTACTTAACTGTTACTCTTCCTAATAACCATACTTGGTTTTAAGCATTTGTTTTCCCAATAGATTTAAGCCTCTTGAGAGGATAACCATTCATTCATGTGTTCATTTAGTAAATTAACATTGACACCTAGGGTATATGCTGCAAAAGTAGATTCTTAGAAGATATGTAATGAATTAAAGAGAGTATTTTGAGCTAATTATTGATAATTGTTTTAAATAATGTAGTATTTATTATTTCAAGGATCCTCTAAAAAGATATGACAAGTAGGCTTTCTTTCCTTTTAAATCATTACAACCTCCTGCATTCTCTTTATGACTAGAACAGTTTCTAAAATTTATTCTAAAGCCTTTGAATAAGATTTTCCCTTATGATTGCCTTCCCTTAGGAGATATTTGTATTTTATGTCCTTAAATTTGAGAGAAAACTTTTGAGTCAATTCATCATTTTGCAATTTTTCTTTCATACTATAATAGCTATTATTTAAAAACTTTAAAAATAGAATCAATTATCAAATTAAATTAGAGAGTTTTGGGTTAAAAGTGAACTGATTTTTTAGGCATGAATAGTAATTTAAATACTTTATTATATTTTATGCTTTGTAAACTCAAAGCTAACATGCAATATATTAAAAAACAAAATGATTTTCTCTTAAAATATTTCACTGGAAAATTAGTTTTTTATGAAACGTTTACTAAAAAAAAGTATTTTAACTTTTATTAAAGCAGAGATGCATGTAAAATACTACCTGGAAATTTAGTAGGTAAACATCTATAGTTCTAGGAAATGACAGCATTGTTTCAAAAGAGTTCCTTACTCATGAAATTGAAGCATATGTTTATTAGAAATTGATTATTTAATTTCTGATATATGTGGAAAATCAGTCCTACCATGAAGTACTTGCAAAGTCCATTGAAATGTCAGATTCAGTCCATTTAGTATGTGCTCCACAGTAAGAAGTAATGGATGTATTTAATTATGGCTAATGAAAGATTCTCTTGATTAACCCTTTCAAGCATAAAATTATTATGAATATTTACCTGTTGTATTATTTGTGCTAGAAAGAAAGAAAAAATAAAAAGAAAAAATTGCTCACAATTTATTTTAAGATGGATGCACTTTTCAGTAATTTTATTTCATGCCTGAATTAAACATTAAAACATGAATATTCACATTTCTATCATTTCAGAATTTAATAAAATCACACATACACATGCAAATATTCTAATAATCTGTAATCACATGGGTAAACAGATTTCTACAATTATTTCAAGAATTAGCATTTTGAAAGTAAATTACTTGCAAATGATCAATATTAATAAAGTCTCATGCAGTTATAGACTCAAACCATAGACACAGGAAGCTGAGCAGTGAGAATGCTTATAGAGCTCTATAAAGAAAATGCAAGGAAAAACTTTGTAAAATATGGAATTCTAAATATTTATTTTGATATTTACTTTTGATTGTTTATAAAAAATAATAATTAAACATTAAAGAATATTTATAATATATAAATATATAAAAATTTATATATAAATTATATATATAAATTATATATATAATATATAAAATATTATAAAAGTAAACAGATTTAAGGAAAACATTATATTTAATTGCTATTGTAAAAGGCAAGAATATGAATTCTAGCATGCTTAACCTGTTTATACATTTATTAGATGTTTGAATAAAAGGAGAAATTAATTCACCACCCACACACTCATACACACAAATGTGATTGCTGTAATTGTATAAATGAGCCATAGTATATTCTACAGCTTCTGGAAGATAGCAGCAGGAGTTAGTTTTGAGTGGCATCATATTATTTTCTTTCTGTATTAGTGACTGTTTTCCAGGCTATGACATTTAGTTAGACAAATTTGAATCTCAGCTCTACTTCTGAATATTTATTTGATTTGGACAAATTATTTAATGCCGTAATTCATTTATCTCATGTGTGATATAATAATGATAATGATGCTAGCATATAGATTTGCTGGGCAGATTAAATGCATGTGTCTCTATCCCTAAAGTTACTTAAAGTATAATAAATACTATACGAACATTAAAATTATCATTTTTATCATAATAATCATATGCTAGCTACTATAGTAGGCACTTCAAATACATTATCTTGGTTCTTACATGTAATGTGACTTTTTTTTCCCACAGAAGGCCACAATATTTTTTATTCCAAACACTTTTTAGCAATATGACTTTGCTACTCCTCCAGTAAGAGGTAGAATCTGTTTATGTAATGCTTTGAATTTGGGTAGTTCTTATAATTTGTTTTACTAATATAATAAAGCAACATTGACACTGTATCTGTTCTAGGCCTAGCCATTAAATGGCCTGACAGTTTCTATTTCTTGTCCTTTTGTCTACCTGCTGTAAAGAAGAGCAGCTACTCTGAGACAGATACTGTGGGATGTCCAAGCCATGAAGATGAATATATGAAAAAGCAAAGAAGCCAAGGAGCATTGAGCTAAAGGATATTTAAGTGAAGAGACACTTTTTTAAGATTTAATTAAGAATTTAGTATTTTGCTTTAGATGTTTTATGTGTTTAAAGAAACAGGAAAAGTGTCCTGTGCCATCTGATTCTACCGAGTTAATGAGTTTGGGTAGTGACAACTCAGAGAGAAAGTTTAGAGAGCAGTGCACACCATGTTATCTGAATATGTGTAAGTCCTGATTTTCAGATAGATAGTAAGATTTCAGAGAGTGAGGAGATAATCATTTCCTTCAAGCAAACCTCTTTCAAAAAAAAAAAAAGGAGGAAGGGAAGGGATAGGGAAAGGGAAAGAGAAGTGGAGAAGGAGAAAAAGATAAATCAGTCAATCACTGCAATCTATTCAGTTCCAGGAGAAAAATAAGAAGAGTTTAGATAGTAAGAATTATACATGTTAGAGATACAGTTGAAGTCTTCTTTGTGTTTCTTTCAGTTTCGTTCTCCTTTCCTTCTCTTATGTGGTTGTCCTTGTTCAGAAGCTTGTAGATATAATTTCTGTCCATGTTTTCACATTTTCTTATGTGTCCGTTTTTATAAGCAATACATAGTATTTTGATGGGGGGTTAAACACTGCATAAGCAGTGTTACAGGCATCATTCTGTAATAGTTTACATTTTACTTCAGGTTTACTTTCTCTTACACTGATACAGTTTTCTTTTTAAACTCCTATTTTCTGAAGAAGCCATTTGGAAAGTAGATTCCCTAGGCACAAATTACCCCAGCTGATGGCAAGTGAATGATAAACTGTTTTCAAACAACCTCTTCCCTAATTCTTGATCTGAAAAATTCTGGACAAAATAAAATAGTTGTTTTAGATCACCACATTTGAGATAATTTGTTGTGCAATAAATAGATAAAACAGAATATAGAACCAGGTTTGGGATATTGCCACATGAAAATGTGGGAATGTGTTGTGGACAGACAATGGATCATGCTTGAGGAGACTATTGGTGAAAGCTTGAAACGCCTTACAGAGACTATAGGTGAAAGCTTGAAGGATGGTGAGAAAATTGTTACATTTTACAATAAATTAAAGAAGCAATTTTTAACCACTGAACACAATGTAGAGAAAATATAAGGGAATCAGTATTTATTAGACTTGAAAATAAAATTCTATCTCACTCTCAGGGAGAACATGTTTTTCAAATTAAGAAATGACCTCAGCACAAATGTAAAACTGAACCATTAAAACTTGGTTTCCAGTTAAAGACAGTTTTGAGTCTGTGGATACAAAATTCTGTATTATGATCTAAAGAAAGATAATGTCATGCCTGATAGTACTTCCAAGTCTCTTAATCTTAATAGCATAGATCTTCTACCTAAAACATGAAGACTTTTAATACTGTTAAGGGTATTGTTCTCAAACATACTCATACATAGTCCAAGGTAGGGATGGGCCTGTTTGGGACAAAAGTATGATTAAAGTTCTTGTCCATTACAGTAGATTATGCACTGATGAATTGGAAACTCAAACATTTTGGAAGACTTTTACAACTAGGAGTAAATAATGTAGCCACAAAATGAAAAGAAGCCTTTGGACTCACATTTCTACAGATGAAAATCAGGCTGAAAAAGCTACTTTGCTGCGTATATGGGCCGTTTATTGAGGAAATAAAGGGATACTTCAAAGGAGCAACTAGGAGTTTAGAATAGGAGAATCTGGAAACTACGGTCAGTGGAATTAATCTAGCTTGTCACCTGTTTTTGTATAGCATATGAGCTAATGAGAGAGGAGGAAGGAAGAAACTGTTCATGAGGCAGTGAGGTGAGTCCTCAGCAAAACTAATACACACCAGGAATAGCCTGAAGATCAAGCTGCAGGTCCCAGATAAGAAGATCCCATGTCCTTCAATGAAAAAGTCCACTCTGTGAACCCAGATGAACAAATTCCACTCCTCTCTTGGACACGTTTCTCTCTCCTTGGTATGCCTTTGCCTTATTTCAAACATTTCTTCCCAATTGGTCCTTACTTTTTACCGATTTTATATATCCCTATATTTCTGTGATTGGCCACAGGCTGAATCTTCACTTTCATAAGTGTAATGTTACTCTATCCTCTGATTGGTTGTGGGCCAAGACTTCACTTCAGCCCTCATTGGTCGGGGCCCATGCCTTCCCTCTGTCTCTCATTTGTTCTTTACACTGCCATACCTCTTTCTCAGTGGTATTTCTCCAAGGTGGCCCTCAGAACAGTCAGCAAACTCCTCCGGCTTCCCAGTTCATAAAAAGCCTGAGCTCAGCTCCATAACCAGTAACTCTCTTTTGATCCCCTCTCTTTGCTGAGAGCTTTTCTATCACTTAATAAATCCCACCCTGTCTTACTTACACTCCAGTGTCTTGGACGGCTTATTCTTCTTGGTTGTGGGAAAAGAATCCAGAGCTCACTGGTGGTGAGTGTAAAAGAGTTGTAACACTCCCTCCTGCTTGCTGAACAAGAGGAGTGAAAAAGCTGCAACACTAAGAATAAATTCTGCATTATGAAAAGGTTGAAAAAAATAAAAGTAAAATAAAAATTTATGACATATCCAATAATATAAAAATATATAATAATACTGAAACCCAGCCAACCCCCTTTGATTGTATTTGTTTATGGTTTTCTTAATGTTACAATGGAAGAACTGGATAGTTGTGAAAAAGAATATATGGCCTGAAAACCTAAAATATTTACTAGCCCTTTATAGAATATGCATGTTAGTCCCTAGTCCTGATGATGGGCCTAAGAACCAAGGTCACTTGGTGCCATGCTGTGAGAAGTCTAATCCTCAAGGAGAAAAATTAGATCCTAATTAATATCCATTTTTTTTCTACAATGCAGGGAAAATGTGTGACCATACTAGTTGGATTTGAAAATAGCTACGGGCCAATCACTGTTATGTGTCTCCTGTTTTCTCCCTTTGTAAAAAGGAATGTTTGCTTCAGTTATCTCCCCATTTTATTTTGGCTGATGAGAGGCAGACAACTTTTCACTTTAATTTAAAGGAGCCATCAATGTTATAGAATCAATATTCAATGTATCTTATCCACACTTGATACTAATGAAGTTGTTGAGCTCTACGACTTTGATCTGTGTAATGGGATAAGACATCACATCGATGTCTCAAGGCAAGACTGAGTACAATTTACATGGGCTGGTCATGTGAATCATCATGGATAGAGTTTCTCCACAGTATCTGCCATCCTGTATGCTTTGACTTTGTCACACCTCCTGGAAGGTCTCTATTTACTCCCTCACAAATTTGAATGGGCCCAATGATAGATTTGCTCATTAGAATACAAAAAAAAAAGGTAGATACAAAATTAAATGCACAAAAATCACAAGCAATCCTATGCACCAATAACACACAAACAGAGAGCCAAATCATGAGCAAACTCCCATTCACAATTGCTACAAACAGAATAAAATACCTAGGAACACAACTAACAAAGGACCTGCAGGAACTCTTCAAGGAGAACTACAAACCACCACTCAAAGAAATAAGAGAGGACACAAACAGGTGGAAAAACATTCCATGCTCATGGTTAGGAAGAATCAATATAATGAAAATAGCTATACTGGCCAAAGTAATTTATAGATTCAACACTATCCCCAAAACTATCATTGACCTCATTCACAGAACTGGAAGAAAACCACCTTAAACTTCATATGGAACCAAAAAAGAGCCCACATAGCCAGGACAATCCTAAGCAAAAGAACAAGGCTGGAGGCATCATGATATCTGACTTCAAACTATACTACAAGGCCACAGTAATCAAAACAGCATGGTATTGACACCAAAACGGAGATACAGACCAATGGAACAGAACAGAGGCCTTGAAGTAATGCCACACATCTACAACCATCTGGTCTTTGACAAAGGAGGGAATGGAAAAACAAGGAATGGGGAAAATGTTCCCTGTTTAATAAATGGTGTTGGGAAAACTAGCTAATTATGTGCAGAAAGCTGAAACTGGACCCCTTCCTTACACCTTATACAAAAATTAACTCCTGATGGGTTAAAGATTTAAACATAAGACCTGACACCATGAAAACCCTAGAAGAAAACCTAGGGAATATCATACAGGACATAGGCATAGGCACGGACTTCATGACTAAAACACCAAAAGCAATGGCAACAAAAGCCAAAATAGATAAATGGGATCTAATTAAACTTAAGAACTTCTGCACAGCAAAAGAAACTATCATTAGAGTCAACTGGCAACCAACAGAAAGGGAAACACTTTTTGCAATCTACCTATCTGACAAAGGGCTAATATCCACAATCTACAAAGCACTAAAATAAATATACAAGAAAAAACAAACAACTCCATCAAAAAGTGGGTGAAAGATATGAACAGACATCTTTCAAAAGAAGACATATATGAGGTCAACAAACATGAAAAAATGCTCATCATCACTGGTCATTAGAGAAATGTAAATCAAAACTACATTGAGATACCATCTCACAACAGTTAGAATGGCAATCATTAAAAATCTGGACATAACAGATGCTGAAGAGGATGTGGAGAAATAGGAATGCTTTTACACTGTTAGTCGGAGTGTAAATTAGTTCACCCATTGTGGAAGACGGTGTGGTGATTCCTCAGGCTAGAAACAGAAGTGTCATTTGACACAGAAATCCCATTACTGGATATAGACCCAAAGGTTTATAAAGCATTCTATTATAAAGACACATGTACATGTATGTTCATTGTGGCACTGTTTACAATAGCAAAGACATGGAAGCAACCCAAATCCATCCTTGATAGACTGGATAAAGAAAATGTTGCACATATACACCATGGAATACTATGCAACGATAAAAAAAAAGATGAGTTCATGTCCTTTGCAGGTACATAGATGAATTTGGAAACCATCATTCTCAGCACATTGACACAAGAACAGAAAACTAAACACTACATGTTATCTCTCATAAGTGGGTGTTGAACAATGAGAACACACGGACACAGGGAGGGGAACATCACACCCTGGAGTATGTTGGGGTTTGGGGGACTAGGGGAGGGATATCAGGGGGTAGGGAGATTGGGGAGGGATAACATTAAGAGAAATAGCCAATGTAGGTGATGGGGGATGGAGGCAGCAAACCACCATGGCATGTTTCTACCTAGGTAACAATCCTGCAACATCTGCTCATATACCCCAGAACTTAAAGAAAAATTTTTAAAAAATACAGAAAAGGTGATACTCAGGTTTAAGCAGCCTGGTGGCTTCTGATTTCTACCTTTTTAAAAACCAACTTCCAAGTAAGAAAAGCTACTTCTCTAAACCTGCCATGTTGTAAAAATTCCAAGCAAGTATAGGCACCAAGAGACCAATGAGCACAAAGTAATATAAAGAGGCCATCTTGCACATGCATAACCTTTCAATAGCATTTGGCCAAGTTGATGGCACATGATTCTGATTTAAGCTGATGGCACAGTGGTTCATGACTTCACTATATCCTTCCCAAATTTCTGAAACACAAAATCTTTCATAGAATAAAGACATTAAAGTACTAAGTTTTAAGTAGTTGGTTATGGAGCAATAGACATTGGAATGTCTATTACTCATGATTTTTGGCTCTGTTCACAAATTTTATATGCAAAATTGAGCATCAGAGTGGTTCTATAGATATGAAGTAGATGAATTGGAATTTCAAACCAGGTTTGACTAACTTTAAACTTTGTGATCCTCTCACAGTGATTCCATATTTTCAGGCTACATATAATAAATGAGAGTGATAGGAGAACCTACAGACCTTTTAGGATTTTTAATTTGTCAGCTTGGGGAATTTTCAGCCCATTTTTTTCAAACATTTATTTATTTGTTTCATAAGTAAAAAAATGCCAGGTACTAGGCTAGCTACTACATATTTAATGTGGACTGAAATAGATATAACCTAGTCCTAATAAAACATATACTTTAATTATAGAGATTATTTCAATAAAATAATTACCAAAATAATCAATGCAATTAGTTAAAATTGTTATGACTAAAATTGAGAAATGAAATGAAATTCAATCATCTATCAGTCACTTGTGGAAAAATTATTTTTTAAGACTTACTGTGTGCCAAATTTTATTTAATTGTGAGATCCACTCTTTTTGGTCAAAGAATCATTTTACTTCAGTGGAAAAACAGAAACATGTAAGAAAACCTTAATATTATAATATAAGTTGGAAATAACGTATTGAGACTTAGCCTGTTTAATAGTTGGTTGTGAAAGTAATTCTTGAGGATGTGAACTTGAACTCATAAATGAAGTCAGATAGGAATAAACCAGTGTGAGTTGCTATCCCCGGGCATCTCCAAGTTTGCCTAGGGGCTAAAAGTGTTCCCAGGACATGATACTTGCACTGTTGAAAAAGGGAAAGTACTGGAAAAAACAGGGAAAGCTAGTCACTCCAAAATAAACTAAATATAAATATGGAAATATATATTCCTAATAAACAGCACATAAAAAGCCTTGAGGTTGAAAGGGAAAAAAAATACACTTCTCTCTAGAAGGAGAAACAGGAGTTTTAAAATCAGTTTCTTCAAAAAGCCAATTATACTAGAATTATTTATTAAATAATCATTCTTTCTCACTGATTTCAAATGCTATCTTTATTGTATAATAAATATTTTTGTTAACAAGGTTCTTTTTGTAATTTTGGGGGGTGAAATTTATTCATCTATTCCTGTGTCAATACTACTCTTTTGTAAATATTATAGAAATATCTATAGGTAAAAATTCATATGCAAATATATGTAAGTGAAAATATCAAAATAGACAAAGTATTACAGCTTTTATTTTGGAAAATGCTGTTAGAGTTTTCTAGCATTGGGGAAATTCAAAATTAAGCTATTTTAAGTATGCTTTGGTTTAAGTATACCATGAAATTATAATTTATACAGATCTACTTAATTACTGATTTCCTTTTTTTCTAAATAGATCATAAAAGGATTCAAACCAATAAGAGATAAGCCCTCAGATATTATATAAAAATACTGGAAGATAGAAATCGTCTAGAAGCATATTTGCTTCAGATAAACATGAATAGAAAGGATGAATTCTCTAGGAGAGCTGGAAGTCATCAGAGAGAAGGAATAAGGCTTCTGCCAAGAATACTTGCTAGCTTGTAAGACTCTTTAAACTTCAACATTTAGTGATGATTTTTATTCTAAAAAACTACTTTGTAATCAAAATTTAGATCAAGCATTACAAATTATATACAGTATGTGTGTGAGGTAATGCCTTAGAGCTGAATTGTACTGAGATTGTGTGATTTTACACTATATAGAAACAAATAATTCATAGAATATTAGTATACTGTTAAGTTTCAGGATATTCTGAATATTTCATATAACAATTTTCTTGCTGAAAGGAGTAAATAATAAATTTAGTGAAAACCATAAGCTTTCAGCAGCAAGTGACATGTACCCTTCAAATTCTTTCAGTAAATTCATTTCACTTTCTGATCATACTTTAAGCCGGCTGAAACTTGACTTAGCACTGGTCAAGGTTGAATCTTTACACACTCCTGAAAGAATGAGGTTTATTATAACACTTGATCCTTCCTTCCTGCTTAGAATGTATTCTTTTCTGACTTAAAGAGGGAAATTTTTAGCCACTGGGGATCATGAGGCTGATCATTATATCAAGCCAAGTTATTTCTGGTTTGCTGTATAAGTGATTTCCTGGTGTTAGAAGATACCTTAAAGCATTGTTTGAAACCAACCATTTTATAATGACTTGTTTAATAATTGCTATTGTTCTTGAGTGTTTGACATTTGACAAGTATTTATTTCAGGAAAATTAGCAGGAAACCTACCTCAAAAGCCCCTGGTATGCTCTTCTGTTTGCAATTATTTTTTTTCTTAGAAAATCTTCAGATATTTTTCAATTCCCCCCCAAAAAAGCCCAGCAATTTATTGTAAACATTATTTTTGTTTGTTTTGGAATAAAAAGTTGAATACTGTGTTATTCCAAATAGTGTATCAAACAAAATATGTGATAAACAAAGATACCGTTTTGACTCTTTCTTAATTTTCCTTGTCGTTGTTTCATTGACATCATTTTTCTTTCATAAAATTTTTTCATAAAAGTGTTTTTTAGAATATTGTTAAGTTCATAGTAAAATTGAGAGGAAAAGAAATATTCAATATGTCTTTTGTCCCAACACATGCATAACCTCCTCCATTATCAACATCTCTCACTAGAATGACACATTTGTTACAACTGATCACTTTACAGTGACACATCACAACTACCCCACATCCTCGTTTACATTAGGGTTCACTCTTGGTGTTGTACATTTTATGAATTTAGACAAATGTATAACACATATGTCCACCACCATTATATTACCATTCAAAGTATTTTCACTGTCCTAATAATCCTCTGTATTCTGCCGGTTCATCCCCCTCCCATTCTCGGGGATCACTGATCACAAATTACCAATATCAAAGATGAAACAAAGATAAAGATCTTACACAAATAAAAGAATAATAAGGCAATGTTATGTCAACTGATTTGAAAATGTAAACAAAATAGAGAAATTCTATAAAAATATAATTTAAATAAACCTTTTACCAGAGCCCAATATAAAAGAGAAAATCAGAAGAGTTCTATATCCATTTAGGAATTTGATTTTTTTTTTAAACAGCTTCTTCACAAATAAAACTGTAGGTTCAAATGATTTTACTGGTGATTTCAGGCTTTCTTTAACAATGCAATTCATTATATTTACAGAATAAAGATGACAGAGAATATGATTTTCATATGAGTTGCAGAGAAAGCATTTAACAAAATTCAGCACTTATTCATGACAAAACTCATCAAACTTTTAATTGAACTAAACTTTCCTAATTTTACAGAAGGTTTCCACAAAAACCTACATCTATCATCATGCCTGATAAAACATGAACCACTTTTTTACTAAGATTAGGAAAAAAGATGTATACTCTTACCACTTTTATTAAGCATGGTATTGTGTATATTACTGAGTACAATGAGGCAAAAAAAAAAATCATAGTTTTTCTCACAGAAAAAATAATAAACTGTCTCTCTTTTTTTTTTTTAAGTGAAAGTAAGTTTATCAAGAAAGTAGAAGAATAAAAGAATGGCTACTACTCCATAGACAGGGCAGCCCCAAGGGCTGCTGGTTGCCCATTTTTATTTGATTATATGCCAAACAAGGGGTGGATTATTCATGACTTTTTTTAATTGCATTTTAGGTTTTAGGGTACATGTGAAGAACATGCAAGATTGTTGCATAGGTACATACATGACAGTGAGATTTGCTGCCTTCCTCCCCTTCACCTTCATCGGGCAATTCTCCCCATGCTATCTCTCCCCAACTCCCCACCCCCTGCTGTCCCTCCGCTATTTCCCCCCAAAAGACCCCAGTGTGTGATGCTCCCTTCCCTGTGTCCATGTGTTCTCATTGTTCAACACCTGCCTATGAGTGAGAACATGTGGTGTTTGATTTTCTGTTCTTGTGTCAGTTTGCTGAGAATTATGGTTTCCAGGTTCATCCACGTCCCTACAAAGGACATGAACTCATCATTTTTGATGGCTGCATAATATTCCATGGTGTATATGTGCCACATTTTTCCTGTCCAGTCTATCATCAATGGGCCTTTGGGTTGGTTCCAGGTCTTTGCTATTGTAAACAGTGCTGCAATGAATGTTCGTGTGCATGTGTCCTTATAGTAGAACGATTTATAATCCTTTGGATATATACCCAGTTATGGGATTGCTGAGTCAAATGCAATTTCTATTTCTAGGTCCTTGAGGAATCACCACTCTGTCTTCCACAATGGTTGAACTCCTACTCCCACCAACAGTGTAAAAGTGTTCCTATTTCTCCACATCCTATCCAGCATCTGTTGTCTCCAGATTTTTTAATGATTGCCATTCTAACTGGTGTGAGATGGTATCTCAATGTAGTTTTGATTTGCATTTCTCTAATGACCAGTGATGATGAGCATTTTTTCATATGTTTGTTGGCCTCATGTATGCCTTCTTTTGTAAAGTATCTGTTCATATCCTTCGCCCACTTTTGAATGGGCTTGTTTGTTTTTTTCTTGTAGATCTGTTTTAGTTCTTTGTAAATTCTGGATATCAGCCCTTTGTCAGATGGGTAGATTGCAAAATTTTTTTCCCATTCTGTTGGTTGCCGATTCACTCTAATGACTGTTTCTTTTGCCATGGCAGAAGCCAAAATAGACAAATGGGACCTAATCAAATTCCACAGCTTCTGCACGGTAAACTGTCTCTTTTTTGAAGATGTCATAATTGTTTGTGTAGATAATTTTACAATTTCTACAAAACAAATATTACAACTAATTAGTGAATTTAGCAAAGTTTCAGGAAGCAATATGAATATAATAGAATCAATTTTATTTTTATATATGAGCAGCAAACAACTGGAGTATTAAATTGACAAATTCCATTTATAATAGCATGCAAACATAGAATACAAAGATTAGATCAAATGAAATAGTCAAGACTTCTGAATTGAAAGCAATAAGTAAGTGGTTTTGTTTGTTTTTTTTGTTTGAGTTTGTTTTTTTTCCCCCGGAGCTGGAATGCAGTGGAGTGATCTCAGCTCACTGCAACCTCCAACTCCCTGTTTCAAATGATTCTCCTGCCTCAGCCTCCAGAGTAGCTGGAATTATGTGCCATCACATCCAACTAATTTTTGCAATTTTTGTAGACATGGGGTTTCGCCATATTGGCCAGGATAGTCTCCATCTCCTGACTTCGTGATCCATCCACCTTGGTATCCCAAAGTGCTGGGATTACAGGCATGAGCCATGGCGCTGGGCCAAGTAAGATATTTCCAAACCAACAAAAATGTAGTTCACCACAGGTAGCAAAATGCAATCTTAATAAATTTGTCATTGTTTCTACCTGGAGTTCGATTTTTTTCTGTGCTATATGTTACTACCAAGAACAAGAATTGAATTTTTGGAGGGCTTATGTAATTTTTAAGTTTAATTCGTTTACATTTAGTAAACAGTCCAAAGCGATATAAAAAGTTAAATCATTCTATTACTATAGTTGACTTTCAACCATGATGATTTGATACGTTGTCATCAGTGAAGACTTCTGAACGTATTGATGTGGAAGGGTTGGAGAGACTTCAAAGGCGACATTGGCAACTGTCAGTTATCAACACTGTACAGCATGGAGGACTCGTTTTTCTCCTTGATCTTGAGGTGCTCTTCAGACAACACAATTTTCAAAATAAAATTACTGATTTATCAAGAAATATAAAATTAAGCTAAAATATGTTCACGACAGTCACTATAATCCTCTGCTTTCTTTGAAAGTAAGTGACTTTAATTATAGTCAGTAATGAAAAAAAAATTGCAACTGCAAATAATAGTCTGAAGTGCATGTGAAAGAAAGAATATAATTTTGACCAGTTTATAATAGCATGAAACAGCATTAAAACAATAGTGCAGATGTTTGCATTTGAGATTCTACAATAGAGGCAGGCATAATTTGATGATAATTTAATGTGGCAATTAGATGAAACATAGCATATTAGATGCAAAAATGTAATTGCATAACATGTAATAAGTAAAAATGTGAATATTTAAACTAAATTATTGCACATGTGCAACATTTGTATTTTTTGTATTCGAAAACTTTATTAGAAGGTACATGCATTAATCTAAAAAATCTCAAAATTAATAGAATTTGCTGGAGAGCAGAGGCTATATGATTTTCATCTGTGTAGCCCCCTCAGTACCAAGCAGGGTTCCAATGTAATTTTTGTTATAGACAATAATACAATATCTTGTTATAAACAATAAATACGTGTGCACAGAGTCAAGTATAAAATATATTTATGATTTATAAAGCTAAAGGTTTAAAAAGATACATAAAAGTAGGAGATTTTTAAAGTCATTATGTTTGCTTGCAAAATCATTGTTTATGGAAAAAGGTGATATAGTTATGGTAAATAGCCTCACGCCCTAATTATTTATTCCTGTCTTCCATTAAAATAACTAGCCTTGATGATTTAATGTATCATTCCTTAACTGAAAAAGGAAGGAATAATCTCTGGAAGCACAGTGGTTGGAGATAGGGCAGCGTATTAGAAAACTATATTTAATAGGAAAACCTGTCTGCTGGGACATAAGAAGTCAGAAAGAGAACTGCTTCCATCTTCTCAACAACAGCAATCAGGACAATCTGCACATCCACAAGCATCCCTGAATCCATCAGAGCAGCTAACTAACCTCAAACCAAAGGAAAAACAAAGTCCTTCAATAAGAAATAAACATGGGCACTTGTTTACCTGAAGCAGTTGCAGTCAGATATTGGTAAGAACTCACAAACATTGTTAAGATATTGGAAAATGCTCAGTATAGGCTTGTGAAAGAATATGGAATTCCTGGGGTCATGGATGTTAAGGAAATTTCATACCTACGTATTGAGTTAAAATAGGCCATGGTAGGAATATCTCACCATGGAGAATGGTGGATTTATTTTTCTGTTGTTTAGACTTAAGAAAAATGTTGATAATGTACATTAAACTTAAAAGAATATTGTGTCAGAGCCATCACTTTGTGACACAAAACTAAGAAAATGCACTTTCACTATTTGGAAAAACACTGTCAATTCACTCTCAATTGACCGAAGGAAATCACTCAGGTCATTGATAAATGAATGAAGCTTTAACATAGCATTGTGGTTTCACTTTTGACTGACTTGTCAGTGTAAATGAAAACATCAACCTACATTTTTGTTGGAACTAAACTTGCCCAAACCAAAGTTTGCATACTAATGAAAGGCTGTGGTAAAAACTGACAAAAGCATTCCTTGAGGCTCAGTTGGCTATATGAAAATTATAATAAAGATTATATATTTTATTATCAATTGTGATTGATATCTATCCTTTATAACAGTAAAATATATAATGAAGTTCTATACATATCCATATAAATATATTTATTTGGGTGGTGTGTTAGTTTGTTTTCATGCTGCTGATAAAGAAATACCTGAAACTGGGTAATTTATAAAGAAAAAGAGGTTTAATGGACTCACAGTTCCACGTGGCTGTGGAAGCATCAAAATCATGGTGGAAACAAAAGGCATTTCTTACATGGTGGCAGATGATAAAGCAAATGAATCAAATAAGTGGGGAAACTCCTTATAAAATCACCAGATCTAGTGAGACATATTCATCACCATGAGATTGTATGAATGTACTATATATGTACACCTATTCTATGAAAACCTTCTGTACTGTTCATATCAACTATACTGAAATATTTGTTAAAATTAGCTATTGTAATTTTTAAAAGTAAGCGTATTGGCCAAACTACTGAGAGTAAGTCTGCCAGCAAGTTTGTACATTTTAAAAATAAATATAACTAGTTTCCAATAGAAGGTGATGTTAGGATTAAATAAATTACAAAATGAAGAAAACTGTCTGACAGTAAGCACCAGCGACATTTATTGTTATCTTTAATTGCTGTTGCTTTCTTCAAATAGAAACTGTTGATTTTAAATTTTCTTGAGTCCTACAATGTCCTTTTTTTTAATCATGTTAGATGAATGAAATCTTCGGTGAATTTAGTATATGAGTGACTATTTGTTTCTTTGCCTGCATTCTACGTCTTCTTCCATGAGTGCACAGGAGCGTATAATAAATATAATGTTGATCTCAGTCCTTTTTTTTCTTCAACTTATGTATGTCTGCTCCATAGTCTAAGTTTTAAGTTTGATTCATCTTCTTAAGTTTAGTTACTTTAAATAGTAATTATTCATTGCTGTACTTATTTGTTTGTTTAAGAACACTACTTAATTGTTTGATTAAATTGTCTGAGCTATACAGTTTTTGAGATCTCTCTGGATACTTAAAAATTCACAGGTTGTGGAAAAAACAAAACAGACAAACAAAACCTTAGGTTTTGTTTCAATGGACTTGGTGGGGAGTCTTTCCTCTTCCCAGTTCTCTCTAGATCCCTTCAGGGCAGAGGTGGTCCCCTTAACCATAAACATCTGTCATAAAAATTTAAGACATATTCTAATCCCAACTGTTTTACTCAGTTCAGATTGCGTGTGCCATAAACTACGTGATGTCTAAAGAACAGAAATTTCTTTGTTATAGTTCGAGAGTTCTTATGAGCAGGGGTCAGTATGGATGCGTTCTAGTGAAGGCCCTCTTTCAGATTGCAGACTGCTAACTTGTGGTATCCTCATATGTCAGAAAGCAGAGAGAAAAAAAGGCAAACTCTCTGTTTTTTTGTTGTTGTTGTTGCTGTTGTTGTTTTTTGTTGTTGTTGTTTGTAATGGCCCTAATCCCATTTATGATGGCTCTCCCTGATGACCTAAACAGGTTTCTAAAGACCCCACATCCTAATACCATCACAATGGTGATTAGGATTGCAACATATGAATTTTGCTAGGTCACAGATAGCAGCATTGTTCAATAACCATGCATCACAATCAATTAGACAAAGTCTTCAATCAAAGCATCAGAAGCTTTTGTATTTTGAGATTGAGTGGTTCATATTGTTGTTATAAATTGTTTTTCTTTCTATGATTCTAATATCTTTTAGATAATAAATCTTGAATGTTTCAAGGGCCAGATGAGTAATTTGCACTTAATTATTATTGACTTATAAAACATAACGAAACAAATGATTGAAATATTAGAACCCGGTTTAACCCAAGGCAGTGGGCATCTGTTTATGAAAAACATTCTGTGAAAGCTAAGATTGTGTCATCCCTCACCTTAACAAGACTGCAAGTAGTAATTAACAACTTTTATTTATGAAATTAAGAAAAATGTGTCATGATTTTATATTACAGTAGTAATTTATAAATAGTATTTATCATAGTTTAGCTATAATATGGAAATTTGCTGAGTGAGAAGTAGTGCTACTGAGCATAGGGGTTATTTGCGAATATAAAGAATATTGATTGCTTGCACTTTGAAGTGATTAACTTCATGTATATAAAACAAAAACATTGTCAAAGACCAATAGTTCATCTAGTCTCAGAGAATACCTTTTACAGAAAACTCAAAAAATATTTGTTTGTTTAATTTTGTGTAACAAAAGTAGTTGTCATCTTGGCTACTGATACCAAGAGTTTAGGATCGGAGGTGATATATTTACCGGCCCACTGTGAAATGGTAGGTGAGTATTAAGGCTGCTGGCCTGCAACTATTCCCTTTGCTGATGCGTTTATTCCCTTGATTTGGGGGACACTTCCAAGGACATAAGACAAGGCAGGTCACCCAGTCTAATCTCTGGGTAAATTAACAATGCTGTTTTTGAGGTCATCTATTAAATGTACAGAATAGGACTGTACCCAGGTAGGGATTACTTGTAGCAAAGGAAACCTGAATCTATGAGTGATAGCTTTTTGATGAATATAATATAAGCTACTACAAATAGTTTAAACAGCAAAATTTTAAGATGCTGTTTGGATAAACTATTTGTAGTAGTATACATGAGAGTTCCCAAAAAACCACCCTCAGATTCAAAAATTCAATAGAGAAATTTACAAAGCTCAACAAAATCTGGTAAACTCATAGTTAAAAATTTATTAAAAAAATAAACCTATGCCAAAGGAAGAGACAAAAGACACAAAAGGAAGAATCCAGAAAAGCTCCAAATATGGAGCTTCCAGTTGTCTTCTCTTAACGGAGTCATAGACAGTATTGACTCCTCTTGGCCGTATCGTATGACAATATGCATGGAGTGTCATCAACCAGGGAAGCTTTCTGGAGCCTTTAGTGTTCAGAGGTTTTATTGGGGTTCAATCTTATCCCCTCAAAAGGGGATGTGGCTGTCCTTTTATTTTCAGTCTGTCCTGTAAGTCAGGCTAGTATGTTTAGCCTCCAGTTTCTCCATAAATCAGAAATGATACTGCATGGTCCAAAGCCCTCAGCATAAATCACGTTGTTAGACTAACCAGTGGCCAAACTTCTAAGCAAAGAGCAGGGCAGTGGATTCCAAAGACCTAAAGATTATCTCAGAGCCAAAAAAAAAAGCCAAGCCTATTTAATTGTAAAGAATTTCTTCACTACCCAGCTATGTAACTTCTAGATATTAAAATGAAGATGTTGGAAATTCAGATGTTTTTCACTATGTGTGCTAGCACCACCAGCCTCATTAAAGACCTCATCTGCTATTCTGGGTCTGTCATGCATATCCAATATGAGAAGGACAAGCCTGGGGAACCACTCTCAATGAACCAGACATCCTTTTCTATTTGAACTTTGGATTGCCTATATTCTTGAAATTAGTAACAATGCTGTACACTTTGTAAAAATCTCTGATTCACTGGGATTGGGTTTTACAATCATTCTATGTATTGGTTTTCTGAAATTATATCTAACTTGAAAATGATTAGGTTCAACTAGAAAGAAAGATTTAAGAAAGCAAGAATGTAAAATTTGAGACTACACGAGATACAGAAATGCCTAGTTAGGGCAAGGCAGTTGAGATGCAGTTTTAAAAAAGTCTGACTTGGGTGACTCTAGTATGCATGCTGGTAAGGTTTGGATGTTTGCTCCCTCCAAATCTCATGTTGAATGTAAACCTCAGTGTTGGAGGTGGGGCCTGGTGGGAGGTGATGGACTCATATTGACACATCCCTCGTGAAAGGTTTAGCATATCTACTCAGTGTTCAGTTCAACAGGTTCTCCTCAGTTAATTCACTGGAGATCTGGTAGTCTATGAGTCTGGGACCTCCTTCTTCTCATGCTTTCTCCCACCCTCACCATGTGACACAACTGCTCCTCTTTTCCTTCCTCAATGATTATAAACTTCATGAGGCTTTTGCCAGGAGCAGAACCCAGCACCGTGTTTCCTATACAGCCTGCAGAACTGTGAGCCAATCAAATCTCTTTTTAAAAAATAAATTACCGAGTCTTGCGTATTTCTTTATAGCACATAAAAGGCCTGACACACATCTTATACCCCAAATTGAAAACTGTTACAATACATAAATCTTCCTTAAATACAGTTTTATGTCTGTCTCTATATTTCCACATTTACATATCTTAATATCTCCTACTATCTATCTATCTATGTATCTATCTATCTTCTATCTATCATCTATCTACCTAATCTATTTAACAACATTAATGTGAAGGATATACAGGTACTCTTTGAACTATTTTTATAATTCTGTGTAAGTCTGAAATATTTCAAAAAAAAAAGTATAAAATCATTGCTTACACCACCATTTCCAAAACGCTCTTGTTGGTTTAAATCTATGTTATTTATTATCAAATAGTATTAGTTCTATGTTCTATCTATTAAAATTTCTGACATATTTATTAGAAATAATTTTCTAATGTTTTGTATAAAATGTACTTTTGTGTATTTAGTATTACGTAGAAATGTTTTTATGAACTGAAGAAAATTCTTAATTTAAATACATGCATACAAGACTAACATAAATAAAATAACAACAACTACAGGCCTACTTCATTTAATTGTGCCTCACATATATTGAGCTTTTCACAAATTGAAAGTTTATGGCAACGCTGCATTGCACAACTTGTTTCTTTCAACCATTTCTTTCAACTTTCAACCGTTTTTCCAACAGGGTGATCTTGCTTCATGTGTCTGTGTCCCACTTTGGTAATCTCTCCTAATATTTCCCACGTTTTCATTATTACTGCATCTGTTATGAAATCTATGATCAGTGACTTTTCATGGTACTATTGTAATTGCATTAGGGCACCACAAACTGTGGCTTCACTTTTCTTGGTTTCAGTTACCTGCAGTCCACCATGGTCTGAAAATATTAAAAGGAAAATTCCAGAAATAAACAATTTATAAGTTTTGAATATACACCATTCTGAGTAGCATGATGAAATCTTGTGCCATCCTGCTGTGTTCTGCCCGAGATATGAACCTGCCCTTTGTCCAGTGTCTCCCCACAGTAGACTATCCCTTCCAGTCAGTGCCTTAGAGCCATCTAGGCTTCCAGCTCAAGTTCTGTTATGGTAGTGCTTGTGTTCAAGCAATCCTTATTTTAGTTAGTAACGGCTCCAAAGCACAAAAGTACTAATGCTGGCAATTTGGATAAGCCAAACAGAAGCCCTGAAGTGATTCCTTTAAGTGAAAAGATGAAATTTCTCGAGTTAATAAGATAAAAAAAATAGTTATATGTTAAGATTACTAAGATCTATGGTAAGAACAAATCTTCTATCTGTGAAATTGCAAAGGAGGAAAAAAATGCTGTGCATAGTATCTATAGGGTTTGTACTGTCTGCTGTGTCTGGCATCCACTGGGGTTCTTGGAAGATATATCCCATAGATAAGGGGATACTACTCTATAGACATTTCAAGACAAATATATATATATATATATATATATATATATATAAAGAATATATATATATATATATATATAAATTCAGAGATAAAGGAGATTTCCACAACACACTCCATAATAAAACCAATGTAATTTGGTATCTAAGAAATAACTAAAACAATCAGTACTTCAAAATGTTAGAGATAAAAGAAAGGAAAAAAGATTCTTCCCTCTCAAGCAATCCACATCAGCCACACTAGGTTTCTTGAAATTTCTGGAACACAATGGGGATGCTTTTGTATTGATTACCCCTTGCACTTATATCGCCTTTTTCCGGAATTCTACTCTCCTAATTTCTTCCTTCATGTTTTTTTTTTTTTTTTTAACTTTGTTTCTTTGCCTTTTTCAAATGTTTGCTCAAAATTTCCCTTCTCCTTTTGGACTTCTCTGAACATTCCTACAGCCTCCCACTCCTAAGCTCCTTATTTCTTCACTGCTGTTTAATATTTCTTCATACAACATTTAACAACCTAACACACTACATGTCTTTGTCCATTAGAATTAAGCCCCAAGGGACAAGGTTTTATTTTGGTTTTTGTTTTCAATTCCAACTTTTATTTCAGATACAGGGGCTACATACAGTTTTGTTACATGAAAATACTGTGTTATGCTGAAGCTTCGGGTACAGATTCTGTCACCCAGAGTTAGCATAGTACGCAATAGGTAGTTTTTCAACCCATTCTCCCCTCCCTCCCTCCTCCTTCTAGTAGTCTGCAGTGTCTATTTTTCCATATTTATATCCGTGTGTGATCAGTGTTTAGTTTCCACTTATAAGTGAGAACATGCGGTATTTGGCTTTCTGTTCCTTTGTTGCCTTGCCTAAGACTATGGCCTCCAACTGCATCCATGTTGCTAGGTGCTGGGATCAGCGAGGCAGCAACAACAAAAATATGAAATCTTGTCTGCCTTATTTGCTGCACTGACCTTAGCACCTAGAATAATTATCAGCACAGAGTTAGTGCCCCTATCTTTATTTGATGAACAGATGAAGAAAATTTTGCAACATGAAATACTGAAATATAATTTGTATTCAGAATGTATAAAGAATTCCTATAAAGCAATTTAAAACACAATTTAATAGAAGAATTGGCAAAGAGCATGAATAGGGAATACAAACGGCCAACAAATATAAGAAAGTATGTTCAATTGCATTAATCAGGAAAATGCAAATTATAATAAAATGAGTTTTCCAGTGATGATGGAACATAACCTGTAACCTCAAACGTCTGAGCTCATGGTTAATACTGAATCCTTGAGATAAAGGCATCTCCTTGTTCTTTACCTTATGCTTCAAAATAAAAGTAAACTCCATGGCTTATGGATTGTGCTGCTAGCTACCACGAGAAACAGACATTCCTTCTGAGTGTGGGGAGGCTTTGAATAGCAGATGCAATTAAGTCAAAAGGAAGACAATTAACTAGATTGTCAAAGCCTCCTAGCTGGCAAGAATGCCAGTAGTTATGAGCAACCATGCACTTGCTTCTTGTTACTATCTAATTTATGCTTCTAAAAGTATTTATGATTTAGTGTGGTATTTGCAAGAGTTACGTAATGCAATTAAGAAACATTTTGTGATATTAAATATTTCCAAGGTAGAAGAAAAGAAGATATTTTATTTAATACTTTGTTAGCTTGATTTGTAACAAAATGTTTAAGATATATGATATGTTGGCTTTCCTCTTCACTGTTGCCCCAGGCCTTTCAAATGTTAGGGACTGGCCTATTCCTAATTACATAGAGAAACTTTTGCATATGCTTATGTATACACACATATATGTATCCACACACACATACATACAAATACACATACACACACACACATGCATACACACACACACACACACACACACACACACACACACACACACAGGCCAAAAATTCCAGGACAGAATTTTAATTTTCATCAAGAGTTGAATGTGTTAAAAAAAATTCTGCATTGTATTGTTATAGTTACCTATTATATGAATGAATATGACCACTTGAGTCATTGTTTCATATCTTAAATGCTCACTAGATAAGGCTTAAAATAAAATAGGACAAACCTAAACAATTATCTAAAATATAAAGTTAATTAAGTAATAAACATATATTCTATTACATATGTATGTGGAGATGTTGTGTATGCATACACACATACACAAAATAGAAGCAAAAATTTTAAGTCCCAAGTAGAATACATATAATATGCCTTCACTCAGGGCTGGCTGCACCAGTATGTGCTAGTATAGATACACATGGCCCTACTCTTGATGTAAGACTCTACTGGCTATCATCTTAAATCTTAGCAAATTTTGTAAAAGGGACCACCATTTTCATTGTCACTGGGTTCTATGAATTATGTATCCTCTCCTAGTTCCACTTATGTACATTTTAAAGTCAGGCAGTATGTTATTTAAGAAAACATTCGTAAGTATAATATCTGTAGAGAAAATAAAATAATGATTAAAACAAAATTCAGGATAGTGTTTACACCGTGGAGGATGAATGAAGATGTAATTGGGAAAGGATACAAAATGAGTTTCAAAACTATTAATAATATTTTACTTATCAAGGTGACTAAAATATTTGGTTTTTGCTATTGCTATCATTATAAAAATGTATGATATATTTGTATATGCATATATATTTTATAGAACACTGCATACAACTATAAATAGATAAACTATAAGAAATATAATATGTATGATTACAAAATGACAGAAATAAAAGAACTAAATAATACAATATAAAAGAAAACTTGAGAGATCATTACAACACACATACAAAAGTGGAATTATTTATATGACTGTATTACCAAATCATATAAATACGTAAGATAAAAAACCCTCCATAATGAAATAAAGAGGCGGGATACAGGTAGGTCATCGAAGAAGAGAACTATAATAGGACCAGGTACAGATATTCACTACCATATCAGTGATGCAAATTTAAATAATGGGATTTCAGTTTTGTTTATTTAATGAGAAATGTTATGTTAGATACCCAGTGTTTGTAATGGCATAAGAGATGGACACCTTTATAATAAATATTGTCAGCATAAGCATTTATACTTTTTTTGTAAGACAATAAAGCAAAACACATCAAAATTTTAAAAATGTAATTAACATTTGACTATATCCAGAAATACATTTTAAAGAAGGAATCACAGGTGTACATAAATATTTTTGAAGATGAAACTTCATATTTCTTTAAAATGAGCAAAACAATGGATATAACTTGATTGTCTAATAGAATACAGGCTAAACAAACTGATGAGATATTATTTGTATGGCATAGTAAGCAGCTAGCAGAAGTGACATTAAAGAGACAAATGATAAATTGAAAATGCACAAAATTGCCAGTGGCTGAGTTCTGTGGATGAAAGCTAGGTAAAGATATTTGATTTTAAGCGTGTTCATACAATTTTTAAATATTCAACAACGGGTAGGTGTTGCTTTTAAAGAAAATATATCTCTTCAAAATAGTATGTTGTGAATTTTTTTCTTGCCTTTTTTCCCTTTAAGTGTTTATTTTTATGCTTATTACAAAACAAATATTTCAGAAACCTTTTAAACAACTTGCAAATGTTTGCAGTTTTCTCATCTCATAGTTAACCAAAGGCTCACAAACATTGAAAGATTTCTTCTTCTGCCTTGTCAAATGAAGCAACTTCTTTGCCATTCTGTAAGGCACTGATAAGAAAACATCCAGAGCAGCTGACGACCTTCCACATAACCCAGCAAACATAAAATCCAAGTGATTACAGAATACATAAGCTCATTAGCTTACACAGCCATTATAGATTTTAAAATTATTCTTTTCTCAAAATTATATTTAATTTGGCATTATTCTCTTTAGTGCCTGACACTCTTAACCATATGTGAAAAGAAAAAAATATTTTTAACTTGCCAATAATAGTATTAAATTAATACAAACATGATCCCGTTTCTTCTCTACAATTATTTGTGGAATCCAAATATCTTGTAATTGATGATGCTGCAGATTCAGAACTCTGAAGAGTGTTTAGAGGTGTTAGCATCTAGAAAATAAATTGTGCTCTTCTTTCTCCCTCTCTGTTTCTCTCCTTCTTTCTCTCTCTACCCCTCTAGAAGAATTAGAATTTGTAGAATTCTTCATTCACATCCAAAATTTGGTAGATAGGTAGATAAATAGACAGATAGATGTTAATAGAATATGTCACATACAAATATCATATAAATCATATGTATATTCATCTAATTCTCTTATTTATAGAGGTTTACCCACACTTATGTCTCTACGTTGCTTTATTGGTTCATGTCTACACCCTGGAATTTATTTCAGCAGCATTATCTACAAATAACAGTTATTATTTTAAAAAGAAGCAAGGCGTGGTGACTCATGACTGTAATCCCAGCATTTTGGGAGGCCAAGGTGGGCGGATCACAATGTCAAGAAACTGAGACCATCCTGGCCAACATGGTGAACCCCCCTCTCTACTAAAAATACAAAAATTAGCTGAGCATGGTGGTGTATGCCTGTAGTCCCAGCTACTCAGGAGGCTGAGGTTGCAGGGAGCCAAGATCTCACCACTGCACTCCAGCCTGGCAACAGGATGAGACTCCATTTCAAAAAAAAAAAAAACAAAAACAAACAAACAAAAAAAAACAGAAAAGAAAGAAAAAAGAAAAAGAAAAGCTGGGCATGGTGGCTCATTCTTGTAATCCCAGCACTTTAGGAGGCTAAGTTGGAAGGATTGTTAGAGTCCAGGAGTTCAAGACCAACCTGGGCAACAAAGAGAAACCTCCTTTCTCAAACAATAACAACAAAACAAAACAAAAACAAACAATGGCATAGTGGCAAGTTTCTGTAGTCCCAGCTATTTAGGAGGCTGAGGTGGGAGGGTCACTTGAGCCTGGAAGGTTAATGCTGCAGTGAGCTGTGATCACACCACTGCACTCCAGCTTGGGTGACAGAGTAAGACTCGTATCAAAAAAATAAATAAAATAAAAATCACTTAGCACTGTTCCTTAATGTCTGAAATGAAGAAAATTAAAATATATTTGGATGGATTGAGTAGTAAAAATCCCATTAGCCATATATATAATTTTTTAAATATATTGAGCTCTATTCTTAGAAGGGAACATGTGGTAAATCCTTCATGAGCCCTGGCCCAGTAATCCTTTATCTATAGACTACCAATACTGAAAAGTTGACATTCCGTAAAGCTGTAATCAGTGCAGCTCCAGTCTCTATACTGCCTTAATAGGTATACAGTATTTGAACAAATTGACAGTTTGAGTTAAAAAGGCCTGAAAGTTTGATTAACAATTAACTGTGTTTTATTCAGTCAGAACTTGTTAGAGAAAACAGAAAATGCCACAATTCGAAAGCAATTGATTTTCATCTTTAATGTCCTACTAAGAGGTTAGTGCGCCTAAAGCGCTTTGAAGTTTTTAATATTCCATTTGTACCTTTTTTGTTTGACTTATTTTTTTCATGTGTTAGTTATATTCAGCAGATTAACATGCCTGATGAATATGCCTTTTTAAAAATTTCTTATCCAATGGGCTTCGAATTCAATCTATATATTGCAATGCTTTTCTAATATTTTAGAAAATCTAAAATAGATTTTCTATAATTATCCTAATTAGGCAATACCGTATTCAAGAGCTGAGAACAAGATTTTAAAAATTTGAGAGGTAAAATATGCCAGTTAATGCATACACTTATTTTGTATTTTATGTCTGAAATGTATTAATATGTATTTTAAGTATGTTTAAGGTATGTCATAGATAAATTCATAATAAGTGGAACAAATCCTCATGAGGTTAGAATACCTCTAAAGATAGTATCGCGAGTTAAGTGAACGTCATTCCCAAACCAGATTTTATTGTTACCGACTTTGGCCAGTCTTTCGGCATTAAGGTGACTGTAACTTTTATTCTCTTGAATCCCCTATGTCCTTGTTAATCCGCTGTGCAGTTCATGCTAGGATTAATTGGTATAGTGAGCTCTGAAAATGCCTAACATAGTTTTTTTTTGTTTTGTTTTAGATTTGTTAATAAATGTTGTTGGTGGTGAAACTATATTTACTTCCATTTTGTATATTTAAGTAAAGTATACTTAAGTAATTTAAGTATATTTAAGTAAATTCATATCCTTATCCATGATGTTGATTTAATTTTTTGTTCACTTTCTTAAATATTAATCAGACTTGGTGTTAAATTGTATCTTTCTTTGGACAACCTGTGCAGGCCTTTCTAGATAAGGAGTTATTTAAATGAAGCAACATATTCATGAGCATATCTTGTAAATTTGGACACATATTCCATACTATGCAGTTGCAGTTTGATAGCAGCTAATAGGAAACTGTCAAAGATAAACAAATTAAATGGAGATAAATCAATTTGGAGGAAGTGAATTACAGTACACAAATTAATTCATTTAAGGTACTCACCCCCCTTTATGAGGCTACTAGACTTCTAAACATGCTCAGTTCATTGACTGGCCTTGTGTCAAGATTGACCTGGGGCAGTCCTGAGTTTAGCCTACTGTCTCTTTGTAATTATTCATTGTGCTCTCTTTTACTCTCAAAAGTTTCCCTGTTTGTATGATAAATTATGTGGTGACCCTAGCTATATGCAATAGGGACTGACAGAAGAGAAGTCAATGGCAGCCAAAATATAGCAGAGAGACCAGAAAGCAGAAAGGTTAAGGGCATGTCTGGGAAGAGAGCAGACAGTGGCTTTCACAACTTTCATCAGAAAATTATTTTCCAAAGTTTTATGTACCAGCCTAGATATTCTCCATAGAAAAAAGATTATTTTATGAAATAAGATTGGGTGACATGTCATATTAAATCAATCTTTGAAAAAAATCAGAACACACATTATCATAGCGAATTCTCAGAATACCTGTAGAAAACAAAAAAATGCATTATTCAAGTTTATTTGACTTAACATTTCTTGAATGTTTATAATCATCAATTCTCTTATATTCATGAAGTAACTATCAACATCTAAAGAAATAGTATTCAATAAATGTGGTTATTTTTATACTTGATTGCCCTAACCAGTATTCCTGAAAGTGAGAGAGAGAGGACTGTAATGTTATTAATAATTAAACTGGAGGAAAGTGTAAATAAGAATTTTCCTGGCTTAAGGGATGTACACATTGTCCCATACATTCCAGTCCATTGAATCTGCTCTGTATTATTACAAATATTGAAAGTAGCACCCAAAACAATACATCAACTCTTCTACAGAAGTTAAGCCGCATGTACCTAATTTCCACTTAAATAGAGTGGGTTCATCATTTCTGTCTCAGGCAGATGGAAAAATGGAAGAGAAGTGCCAAGTCACTAGGCGTTTTTTTTTTGTTTGTTTGTTTTGTTTTTTTTTCAGTCAATTAGCTTGGGGAGTGTCAGCTGAAGATATGATAGAATTTTAATAGAACAGTTGTCAGGAAGACCTTTTGTCATATAAAATATGAGAGGTCAATGAAGTAGAAAGGAAGGCTTTAGATAACAAGATAAATTAATTCAATAATGTGAAAGGTAACATGTTATTTATCCTTAGATATAATTAAATTTCACATTCTGAATGTTAATGTGTATCACATGTATGTTTATACATGTAATCAGCAGCATTTCTTGAAAATAAGTAAATAATTTTTTACATAAAGCTTTACAAAACACTCAAATATCATAAAATCTTATCTTGCCTAAAACACTCATGAAGGCATTTGAAGGCAAAGAGATAAAATAGTATTAAAATTCAGAGACTTTTTAAAGCTTATATATCTTCATTAACTCACTGTCCTAAATTTATACAAGTAAATTTGGCAATAAAGTTCAAGCTGTTCTGAAAACTGCTTTTATACCTTCATATCTGGTTATTTCAATCCAGGCCAGTTAATTAAAAAAAAAATCAGAAAACAGGTAATCATTATCATTCATATGTTGTGTCAAATGTTTCAGATTACATCATATGAGAAACTCTGAGGGAATAGGGTGAAAAAAAACCACTCACACAACTGTGCATGTGTAAGCATACCCACACACCCAGAAGAAAATAAAATCCCCTATCTAAGGAGATTACAGAACGGTGGAATTAAAAATAACATACCTTGGTTCATTTGACCAAGCATGTGGTAAGTTTCAAATGAAGACTGATCCATCATTGTAGATTATCTTCCATTAGTCCCTTCAGTCCCACCATCTCTGCCTGGCTCTCTAGGTCACAGAATGTACAAGTAATATTAGCAGACTGTATTGTACCCCTAGCTTCCCACTGAGTTCTTCAAATGAAGAACTCCTGCGTGACATCAGAGGAAAGCAGAAGAGTAAGGTTAGTCTTTATTCCCCTAACAACATCCACGTGCTGTAACCTTGGGCTGCATCCCCTGACCATATCATTTTGCCTCTCAAAATAGCCTTCTTTCCTGCTTTATTTTGGTAGTCATGCTGTTCCTTATCCTCTGGGCATAATGGTAAGATTAGCTATGGATTTAGAAGCCACATTATCTTATAGCTCCTGAACCTCCACCTATACTTCTTTAAATAGCCCCTTTATTAAACATGTCTCTAATTACCTTAATTTGATTAAGCCATATGTTTCATATTTGGACCTTGTATAATTCTAGAACAAAAATAAAACAGGCATCCAATAGCACTATGTTTCTGTGGTTGATCTCTTTATGTTTATCTTGGGATACACTGTTTATTTAATATTATATTTTTCTTCATTTGTAGGGTTTTGCTTTTTGACAGGTGAGATAAGTAGGCATGATCGAATCTTGGCAGTCATGTTGTATATCAAATCTTTAGTTTCGGTGATCTGGTTCAGAAAGAAGGACTGACATTATAGTATTTCAGCAACTGTCTGTTCCAACCAGTACTTTCCTAAATCTTAGGGCAAGGATCCAATCAGTTTATAGAAAAACATCACTGTCTAAAACACCTTTGACATAAGTAAATCTATCTTATAAAAAATGTAATCTTATATATCAAAAGGCACCACCACACTCACAGGATCCAGATGCTTGCCTAATTAATAGAGACAACATTCAACCAGATAAGGCATCACTCTTTACTAAAATCCTCACCAGAGGACCCAAGGGCTATAAAAAGAGTGACTACCAGCTAGACATAGTCACCTCAATAGACACTGTCTTGCTGTTACTTGCAGTCAGCACCTGACATCTGCTGCAGACATCTGTGCCCAAATCAAGGACTCTTCCTTGCAAGATATTTACAACCACCGAGATCAGCTCGAGATACTCTGCTTGTCCTTTTCACTCTCTTCGGACTGGTTCATTAATCTTTTTTTTTCTATCATTTTTTTTTCTTTTGATGTCAAATGTTACTTTGTTTTATGAGAAAATTTTAAAGGTTCAGATTTAGATATTACGTATACTACTATGTATGACTTGCAGTGTTGATTGACTTGTGGACTGTTTGAGCCTGTGTGCCCACGGCTTTGACTACCGAATGGGTAGTACTAAGGAGAATTGCCTCCCTCAGAACTCCATAAGGCTGGCGGCTCTTATGATTGAATAAGCATCAATAAATGTCTGACCTCGTGAGAAGACACAAACATCTGTGAACATGGTTATGTCTGATCTTACACTGATAACAGCAGTCATATTTTCCAACAGAATACTTTTGCCAGATTCGTTCAAGAAGTCATGTATGTATATGAAAACATCCAGTTGTTATTTTGAGTGTTTGGAGTCGATCTATGTTTAACTGTCCAGGTTTACTGTTATGTGGTTATATTTTATGTATAATCTGGCTTTTTCAAACAGATATTATGTGCTTCTCTTTTGGGCTCTGTTATAGAAAATTACAACAACAAGAAAACTGACTTTGGTGAGCCATAACGGCATGTTGACTATTCAAACTCTTCTATTAGGTATACTGATTATGCTCCTTTAATATAAGAAAACTTTTAACATCAGCTAATACACATGAGAATCTGCCTGTATATTTAACACTTCACAGTGTCAAAGGCATTTCTCTGGAATACTTCTGAAAAATGTCCATGGGTTTTTTTTTTTTAAAGAAAGCTTAATGCAGTGAAATAATCCAGAAGATACTGCATAATATATCCTGGACAGATTAACATTATACATTAAAGGCTCTGAGAAGTACTGTATTAAAGAAACATAAACACTTATTTTGATCCAGATTTATTCGTTATTTTATTTAAAACTTAGCAGGTAAATTATTTTTCTGAAGAATATATTTTAAATACAATAGAGGTGATAATGTTGGTAATTGGTAAAATTTGGTGATTCCTTTTAAAATGTTGTCTTCACTTCTTTTAATATTTCTTCCTAAACAGTAACAAAATTTATGATCATTGTCTGTTATCATCACCAAAATCTTTGAAAAATATCAAACCAGGATAGTAAATAAATTGGCCCTACTGCTAGAACTTCAATGAAATCTTAAATTTTCTGTGGGATAATCAAGAAATACTGAAATGAGACAGTTAGCTGTTTTTGTGATTCCAAGGCATGCACTACTCCGGCTACTTGAAGAGGATGATGTAGGAAAACAGAGGGGTTTGGCAGGAGACCTGATATGAACTAAGATGATTTGCCTGAGACTCTAAACCATCAACTTTCAACTTCTCACTGTACCCCAATCTGAGAAACAGGGTACATCCAAACATAAGAGTAATTCACCATGAAGGGTTTTTTCAATCATAGGGCACATATCCCTGCGTGTGTCTCTTAGAGTGTTTCTGAGTATGGAGCCAGGACAAGGGAGTATAGAATGTGTATACTTAAGAGAATGTCACCCTAATGTAATTCATTCAGCTTTAACTTAAATATATCCATAGAAACGACTATGTTGACAGATCAGAAGCTATGGAGCTGCAGTGCAACTTCAGCTATTAATTCAGTCACTGTTTTCCTGTGCTCCTGCATAAGCCAAGAGAGAGTTATGCGCTAGGAGGTGCTCATCCTCCTCATTATATTCCTGTAACTACCATTATCATTTGCATATCTTTGAAAGCAAGACTATTTGTTTCCATAAAATTGTGTTAGAAAAGAGCCTATAAATAATTGGGCAAATTATGCGTGTCAACAGTTTTTCTGTAATCCTGTTGCTCAAAGAGCAGCGATGTGTGATTAGATTTTTGTAGAGCAGAAAATCCTACACTTCACAGACGTCTTCATATACATTGAAAACTTCTAGAATGAGCTAATCTACTTTATTCAACATTTGAAGTATAGCATACATATATAAAAGGGCATAAATAAGTATAGAGTTAGATGAAGTTTTAATCAATTGAACAAATTTGTAACTAGCAAAAAAAACAAGTAATACATAATTTCAGCACCCTAAAAGTCTCCTTTAATTCCTTCTTTCAACTACTGTCTTTAAAACGTAACCACTGGGCTGACTCCAACGCCTTAGATTAATGTTACTGTTTTTGAACCTTATATAACTTTAACTTTACTTGTATAGAGTGTTTTTGCTCAATACTATGTTTCTTAAAGTTATCTATATTGCTGTGTTTCATTGTATTTTATTCATTTTCATTGTTGTGTGATATTCTGTTGTTTGAATTAACCACAATTTATCTTTGTATTTTTTTTCTATTGAGGAGCACTTGGACTTTCTTCAAGTTAGGTCCATTGCAAATTATGCTGTTATAAGCACAATTATACATTAATCACCATGAATATATCCAAGCACTTCTGGGTATACTCTTATGAGTAAAATTGCCAGGTTATAGAATATTCAGTATGAGTAGGCACTGATAATTTTTCAATGTATAACATTTACCACCCCACCAGGATTGACCTTTATCCTCACCAACTTGAGTGTTTTCTCTTTTTTAAATATTAGTCAGACTATTAGGTATATGGTAGTATCTTTTTTTTTAACTTTTATTTTAGGTTTAGGGTACACGTGAAGGTTTGTTATATAGGTAAACACATGTCACAGGAATCTGCTGTACATATCATTTAATCACCAGGCATTAAGCCCAGTACCAGTAATTATCCCTTCTGTTTCTCCCTCTCCCCCCACCCTCCCACCAAGTAGACCCCAGTGTGTGTTGTTTCCTTCTTTGGGTTTATAGGTTTCCATCCTTTAGATCCCACTTCTTTTTTCTTTTTTTTTTAAATAGGTCTCTTAGGATTTAAAAAATGTAAACAATCATGCCATTTATAAATAGAAAGTTTTATTTGTTCCTTTCCTATCTTATGGATTATAAATACTTATAAAGACACACGTGCACATATATTCATTGTGGCACTGTTTACAATAGCAAAGACCTGGAACCAACTCAAATGCCCATCGATGATAGACTGGACAAGGAAAATGTGCCACATATACACCATGGAATACTATGCAGCCATAAAAAATGATGAGTTTGTGTCCTTTGCAGGGACATGTACAATTCTGGAAACCATCGTTCTCAGCAAACTGACACAAGAACAGAAAATCAAACACCACATGTTCTCACTCATAGGGGGAATAGGAGAGAGACAGTGAGAGGCATGAAGGTTGGGGAGGGATAACATGAGGAGAAATGCCAGACGTAGGTGACAGGGGGATGGAGGCAGCAAACCACATGTAGGTACCTATGCAACAATCCTGCATGTTCTCATGTTATCCCTCCCAACCTCCCCACCCCCCAACTGTCCCACCCTTGCCCCTCCAACAGACCCCAGTGTGTGATGCTCCCCTCCCTGTGTCCCTGTGTTCTCATTGTTCAACACCTGCCTATGAGTAAGATCATGTGGTGTTTGATTTTCTGTTCCTGTGTCAATTTGCTGAGAATGGTTTCCAGATTCAACCATTCCCTACAAAGGACACAAACTCCTCATTTTTTATGGCTGCATAGTATTCCATAGTGTATATGTGCCACATTTTCCTTGTCCAGTCTATTGTCCATGGGCATTTTGGTTGGTTCCAGGTTTTTGCTATTGCAAACAGTGCCACTATAAACATACGTGTGCATGTGTTTTTATAATAGAACGATTTATACTCCTTTGGGTGTGTACCCAGTATATCCTTTCATTACAGCAGCACTTGATATGCCTAGGTGGCGTTTATTTGTATTTCTGCTAACAAAATTCTTTAATATGTGAATAATTTTTTTTTCAGTTTTGTAATAAGTGTCAGCTTTTCCTTAATGCATCCCTTGTATCACATTCATTCTTTATGGGAATCCAATTATGCATATGTTAGATATTTGCATAATAACCCATACATTTGTCACTTTTTAAACGTTTTATCTAAATATTTTAATTTACATATGACTTTTTATTCATCTTGCACTAAGTTAACTTTTCTTCCATTCTAGAATTTCAATATGATTCCTTTTATAATGCTCATTTTTCTGAAAATTCCTATATGTTCAATTGTGGCAAGCATATTATTTTATTGATCCATGAGCCGAGTTATGCAACATGGTTCAAAAGCTTTGCCTTTTAATTTACAATATCTGGGTCATCTCAGAATTGTTCTTCTTATGTGGCTCTTCCCTGAGTATTTTGATATTTTTCTTCATTTATTCATATCTTGAGTAATGTCTGAGTTGCATGTTATATATCTTGTGTGATACTTTTCCTCCAAAGAGTATTTTTATTTATTGTTACCTTTCATAGATAACAATATGTCTTGGCTGGATTTAATTCAAATTGGAGCTACCTTGTCATGCAAGGAAATCTCTGACCTGTGCTTTACCCTTAATTGGACTGCTTAGAGTTTATTTTCCACATATATAGTTTAGGGATAAGCCAGTGCTTTCTAACCAATTTAAATGAAGAAATTGGAGTTAAGTAAGAGATTTCAGCACAGTTTCTATGCAGAATTTATGCCCCAAATTTACTGCTTTATGTCCTGTCTGGTATTTACATTTTCATTCCCAGCTGCTATATTCATCCCAAACTCTGCTCAGGTTGTTCAAGCCAGTGCGTTTGATTGTATTTTTTTTTTCCAGAATTTTGAATCCCCACATAGTGCTAATAGATGCCAGTTTTCAGGCAATAATTTAAAACTGTACATGTACACAGTACCTTCTTTTTTTTTCAAAAGCTTTCTCACCTTTCTAATCTAGCTTTTTTTGGTCGCTCACTATTGCCTTCAGGTGCTTGGTTTTATATTTTATCTAGGGTTAAATGGTTATCTGTCAAGGAGTTTGGTCTGATTGATAGAAATTACTCCACCATTGCATGTAGCCTCCAATTTTGTCTTCAACTGCATTTATCTCATTTGGTAGTTAATTTTAGTTATTGATAAGAGTCATTCAGTTAAGAACAAGTTATTGACTGAAGATAAACATTTTAAGCAAATCTTTTCATTTTATAAACGTTCTTATATGGCTAGCTTGCTTTGGCCATCTTATTGTCACACAATTATTTTGGTTTTTTGAAGACACATTACCTGGGGCAGTTATTATGAGTATTATATTTTCCTTCTTTGTTACATAATTCACTAAATTTTAGTTTACGATTTGAATTTACACTAATTTTTCCTTTTCCACCATCTGCTTTGCTTGACTTCGCTATTCCCAGTACCAAGCTCTTGCTTTCTTCTAATTACATTTAACAATTTTGATATAGGGAAATTTAAATTCTAGTGCAGGTTTTAATATACTTTTACAATTAAGTGAGATTTAACATTTAGATTTATGAATGTCTACACTTATTCACATTTCTATTCATTCAACAAACATTACATGAAACCTCTCATGTGCAGACATTCTCCTAGGTACTGTGAACTCAGTGATAAATAAGAACCTAATCCTTATGCCCATGGAGATCATACACATTGTAATTGGTGCAGTGCAGCACACACAACTAAACCATAATAATATAATCAGTATACTGGCTAGAACAGATAAAGAAAATTTCTTAGAGACCCGTTTACATTTCATTTTATAGAAGATAATTTGTTGTTCTTGTCTTTAACTTTGTAGAGTCAAACATGAAGGCTTTAAGAGAGCCTTAGTATTTCTTATGGGAGCTCTCTTTTCTTTTCTAGAAGAATCCTTGAGGATGGCTCCCATTTATTACATTTTTGTAAGGATTTTGCACATCACATAAAGTGTAATCCCATTGTCAGCCTTCAACCCAATTTCGTTTTTATACTCAAAAATTCACCTTGTGCTGTTCTCACATAACACCGAAATGATTGAAATGTTGGCAGTTCATTTACTAGGATTTTAATGCTTTGAAAGAGGGGATTTATAAAATGTGTTAGAAGCTCTAGAATGTTAACACTCAAATCTCACTCTGTTTCTAGCTAAGCTAATATGTGTACACACCTCTACAAGGTCAATGGAGGGTATAGCTACTCACTGAGAAATTGAAAGTCTTTTCAGAGACAGCAAAAAACACAGCAACAATACCTTAAGGCCACTACTTCGAATAGAAACAAGCATCAGCTAGTTCCAAGGAATTCATTCATCTTTTCTTTCAACAAAGAAAGCAGGTCTTCCTAAACAGGAACAAGCGTTGTCTCCTCTGAGTAGGTAGACTGGGTCCCCTGTGGCAGCTCATTCCCAGTAGTGAAAGGAGACAAAAAGTCCGCAAATACACATGTTAAGTAACTTTCTAAATCTCAGCCAGGCAAGTGAATGAGGAGAGACGCCAGATTGTTAATAAAATAAGATATACTTCCACATTGAAGGCAATATCAGGGTTGAAATAAACCTTTTCCCTAGTAGATATGTTTTGGAATCATCATCCAAATTTAATTGAAATGGCAACATGGTAGCCCAGGCGTGGTGGCTCATGCCTGTAATCCTAGCACTTTGGGAGGCCGAGGCAGGTGAATCATCAGGTCAGGAGTTCAAGACCAGCCTGGCCAACATGGTGGCGTCTACTACAAAAACAAAAATTAGCCAGATGTGGTGAAAGGCACCTGTAATCCCAGCTACTCAGGAGACTGAAGCAGGAGAATCGCTTGAAACTGTGAGGGCAGAGGTTGCAGTGAGCTGAGGTAGTGCCACTGCGCTCCTACCTGGGTGACAGAGTGAGACTCCATGCGAAAGAAGGAAGGAAGGAAGGAAGGAGAGAGAGAGAGAGAGAAGGAAAGAAAAGGAAAGAGAGAAAAAGAAAGAAAGAAAGAGAGAGAGAGAAAGAAAAAGAAAGAAAGAAAAAGAAAGGAAAGAAAAGAAAGAAAGAAGGAAAGAAGAAAGAAAGAAAAAGAAAGAAAGTAAAGAAAAGAAAGAAAGAAGACAGAAAGAAAAAGAAAGGAAAGAAAAGAAAGAAAGAAAGAAGAAAGAAAGAAAAAGAAAGAAAGAA